>NW_026127085.1:0-44453 GCF_943737965.1 Phodopus roborovskii
ATATAATAAACAGGGACAAACAGGAAATTGCTCTCTTCTCTGGAAATGCTTAGCAGTCACCATATGAGCTGCCAATGAGGAAACCCCTAGTCATTGGCCAACCATTTCATAATTAATATAAGTCTTGTGTATTTATTTGGGGCTCTGGGGCTGGTGGCCCAGAAAACTTCAGTTACAAAATGGCGCCAATGTGGGTTGCATAAATTTCCACATAGAATCTGATAAAAGCTTGAAAAGGATTTTTAAAACAAAAGAACAACGGTACCAGGTGCTGCTTTTCTGCAATTCCTGTGCTCACTGGGTTTCCTCTAAGGGTTTGATCCTTAAAAGGTTGCCAGCACCTACAATCATAGGGCATTCAACTGTGCCTCCTTGCAAGGTGATTCCAAGCTGACAGTTTAAGACCCTCACCACTGCCTGAGTGTACTGTAGCTCCATACCAATTGGAACCATGCACCTTGCCTGGAAGAGGGTTTAGAATATACATGCATATAATGTGTTTATTATGTCAGGGAATATTAAAGCAGAGGCTACATCTGTGGCGCAGAACCACTTATCCCTGCTGTAAATTTTCCAGTGCAGCTAGTATGTTCACATCCATGTAAGTATGCCATGACCTATGGTATTTAAGGGGAGCCCAATGTTTGGGAGGTGTGGTATGCATCACCTACATCACTCTGGGAATGGATTTAACAACACTCAGATCTTTCAGAGATGGGTGATCTCTGTCAAAAGACTCATTCCTCATAGACAAACATGGTATGTACGGACTTATAAGTGGACATTAGCTGTTGAGTAAGGGTAATCAATCCATAAACCCAAAGTTACATGAAGGAGAGGTCTAGTGGACACATGAATATCTCCCTGAGAAGCAGCAATAGATTTTGTGGTTGCAATATGGCTGGGAGATGGGAGCAGGAGGGATCAGATGGGGCGGGTGGGATGGAGGGGAGAGAATAATGGGAGAGACAACTGGAATAGTGGTCATTTAGGGGGATGATATGGAAACATTCTGGAACTGAGGGTGAACATAGCAAAGACTCCTAGTAATGGAGGATGTGGTACCTTAACCAACCATCTTCCTTAATTAGGCTAGGCTAGTGGTGGGACTGGGATACCAACCCCAGCCACAAAAGTTGTTACCCAAGCCCTGTTCTGTCTGCAAGTGCTGGGTCAATGGTGGCTCAGAGTTTGTGGCGTGGCTAACTGATCTGAATTTAGGCTGGGAGACCGACAGGGAGCCCATGCCAGACACTGCCTAGATGGCCAGGATCCCTAAGCTGGATGTTTCAGAAATCCAAAGCAGAGCCAAACACTACTGGTCTAAAAGTCAATGGAATGAGTCCTGATAATATTCTGCTCTTCTCATGGGTTAATGCCTTTTCCAGCAGGTGATATGAACAGGTGAAGAGATTTTCAGTCAACCATTAGGGGGAGCTCAGGGAATCGTGTAGAACAGGGGCTGAAGGATAGTAGGAGTCACTGGGGTCAAGAAAAAACAGGAGAGCAAGGTCCACAGGATCAACTAGTAGGGCTCTTGGGGTTTTACTGAGATGGAAGCAGCAACCACAGAGCCTGAATGGGTCTACGCTATATCCTGTGCATACATGCTGGGATTGTTTGCTAGGTATTTTGTTGGAATCCTAACAGTGGGAGATGAAGTGTCTTTACCTCTTTTGCATGCTCTGGAACCCTGTCCCTCTTACTGGATTTCCTCTGCCAGTCTTGATGTGAGAGTTTATGCTTAGTCTTTACTGCATGGTTTTTTTTTTCTGTGTTTGGTTAATATCATTGGCAGGCCTGTTCTTTTCTGAAAGGAAAGAGAGGAACAGTGGAGCTGGGGTCGAGGGGGTGGATGGTATATAGAAGGGAGGGCAGTCTGCAGTTGGGATATATTGTATGAGAGAAAAAAAGCTGAAGTCCCCACAGTGTGGCCTTCTGTGTTACCCATGTATACAGAGGGCGAACCTGAACCACCATCTTTGACCAAATGGAAACCCACACTTTTCTTTTACTCCCAAGGAGACATTAGACATGATGCTTTGAATAATATTGCATCATATTCTGCAGTATTATTCCATGTATCCTCAAATTATCCCCTTACTCATTGGAGCAATAAACATTTGACCTTTGATCTGAATAGCTCCAAGTTCCCTTAGTACACAAGGAACCCCATAAAATACTGATGTATTATTCCAGATCCAAGAACTTATGTTACCTGTCTTCATTCTGGTAACTAGAAATAGAGAAAATTCCAGCCTTCATGTCAATTCCTATGTAGCTGATGATAAAGTTGAGAAGATTATAGAAAGAATGCCTACCAGACTACCTCAAATATTGCTTCTAGGTCTGCATTGGGTCTTCATAAATATGGCTGTTTTATACTCTTAGCTAGAATAGAACCTGACTGGTCTTGGGGATGTTCCTGACCACGAGGAATTGCCCAATATTCTGTACCAGACAAATTAACCTGAAAACTTTCATTTTGTCCAAGATCATTTACTACTTCCCGCTTTGCCCTACACTGCCCCACACTATCCCTTTAATGCCTGGGACAAGCGACTTTCCACTTCTGCTAGAGTGCTCAGTTTTACCCACTCAACCCAAGAGAAATGGATCAGACATCCCCGCCCCAAGTGGAAGTCGACCTGGGAGGTGAATCAAGGGTGTCTGCTCTGCTCTGGTTAGAGTTCTCAAGTTCAAGAGTACAAGGTAAGCCAGGAGATCGGTGTACATCCTTCGAACCATTAATCCTAAATGGTGTCACTTCCTTTTGCACAGGTCTAGGTAGCCAATCATAAGTCTTAGGAGCCTGTCTAGCTTGGTACAGCTACTCAAGCTGTGCACAATTAATGTTACTGTTGCCTGGTGTCTTGAAGATCCTACTTATGATATGGACATCCCTATGCTGTGGGGAGAATTGTTAGCTATATGCCACCAAAGAATACCCTAAAAGACAGTTTACATTCTGCCTAAAGTGGTATGAGATGGATACTCCCCATCCCCAAATAAAGAGTCCAGTTTCATGTTTGTGAAAGGTGACCCTGGAGTCCCCTCTACCTGGTCATCTCGTATTACCGTCTTCCCAAAAGGCCATATCATGGCCTTCTTTGTGTGGCAAACATAGGCTTAGACATTCAGATTGGATGTATCCCTCCCTCAGTGTCCCAATTTTACAAGTAGGTTTTAGACTTGTTTTTATTAAAAATGACTTACCCCTTTTTGTAGTTGAATGTTTTCTCTGTCCCTCTGGTTTCCCTGGACAGTTTTTCTCTAGCAGATGCCCTTAGGAAATAATATTCTGAAGCCTTAATATTAAATACACTTGTCTGGTGAAGGCTCAGGCATTTTACTGGCTGTCTTGCGTGAATTAACCCCACTTCTACAAATCTGTGTTGCCACAGTCTGAGGCTTATCATTAATATTGCTGCATTGCCTAGCTGTGTTCTGCCTGGCAATTGGCTGAAACAGCTTTATTCATCAACCAGAAAAGCAATGCATATTTGTAACATAGAGGATACCCTCGTCATCTTTTCATTCACTATAGGAGGCCTCATCCAATGTATCCCTCAGAACTTTATTTTATGCCAAAGTGGGTACTTATATTCTCCGCTTTGGCCAAGTGCAGTTCTCAGTTTCTTTGTCCTTAAGAGGCTTGACCCAGATCTTCAGGCCAAGGGAAGCGACAGGCAAGGGGTTAATCTATAAATTCCATTCTCTTTAAGAGGTCTTCAGACCCACATCCTTTGCCCAAGTAGTCATTAGAGCATCTCTCTGTCCATCACAACCTACAATCTACCCTTCTAACTCTGATGACCAAAGACTCTTTCTTCCCCTATGACCTAGGTACTCAAGTATATATCTTTTCAACTACTATGGAATAGTGTTTCCTGGCAGAAGGATTAAAAAATGAGAAAACTCTCACCACTAGCCTTCAAGGCCACCATGGAAATGGAGGAAACATCCCTTCCTTCATGCACATGGCTGGGTTCTCAGACAGGATTTCTAGACTGATACAGGAAAGGAAAAGACCCAGGGCCCTAGGAAAGTAGGTATTGTATCTTTTTAACTGATTTCCTTTCTCAAGCATCCCCACCCCAAATCTATAAAGTAATTAATTTGGCTTGGTCTTCTGTCTTTTCCTGGTCATCCGATTGTTTGTTCATGCCAGGAAATGAACTTCAGAGTTATCTAGACAACAATGATCATTCCCATTACATTATACACAAAATAAATCAATATATATGAAAGTGCTGCAGTGAAAGACTTTTTTTGTATGTTGACAAGATTAATAATCTATAAAAGCTTTAGAAAAGATTATTGAGAATTACTGAGTAAAATGCTACAAAACACTATTCAATCTGTTATTTTTATTATTAAATTTACTATTCATATAAGTTACTGTAGTTGAACAATTATCAAAGTGAAAACTTGAAATTTCTTTCATAAATATTATGATTTTTAGAGTAGTCATCCATGTATATATAAACTGCTGTATTTACCTTTGCTAGATTATGAACTAAACATAGTCACTGTGACTTAATTTGAAAGCTATTTTGTGCTGACATTAGAATTGCCAAGACACTTCTCAGAGGTGTATATTACCTGAATTCCTATTTCCTGTCCATTTTACCCCACACACAGAGTTCTTCATGCCTAGCAGCAATATGCTGGTATGGGTGTCCTGAAAACGCAATGTTTCCAAGGACTTCAAAATACCAACAGGATATCCAGATAAATGAGCAAAGGTATATGCTTTATAATATATCCTAGTATGCAGATAAACACAGCTGTAAAATTAGGCACCTGTTTTACCCCAGATTGTAGGAAAATGAAATCAGTGAGATAGATTGGGGCTAAACAAAGGGAGTGATGAAGTTTTCAAGTCAATAAGGCAATGTCACAGGATTAATTATATAGTAGAAAAGTGCCCCAATGCTCCTGAATGATACAACCCTCATTGGTTGTTCAGCCAAAGGAAACATCCTTCACAAGGATCAAATAAAACCCCAAGATAAAAGCCTTTCATCCAGCAAGAACAAAAACTGCTTTAAAGAAACTGGCAAAAATGTGCAATAAGAAAACCATGTTTCTATATCAGTAAAGATAACGTATTCAACCATATCCTCAAATTTACCTCTCACAGTATATGATATGCTGTATAAACGTGACCTTTCAAAGAAACAACTTGACTAAGAGGTTTCCAAGCTTATTCTGTACAACTATGCCACAGCTGCATCATTTGAATGAAAGTGAATGGCCCACTGAAGAGCCACAGATATGAACCATTAGCCATATAGTGACTTCAAAGGGGATTGGGATTATATGACCTTCAAAACCCAATTCAAATAGCTAAATATTATAGGATTCAACATGCTCTGAGACAGACAAATTGACTTTCCAGGAGCCATGGAGGTTATATTGTCTGGAAACTTCAGGAAATGAATCAGAAGCAGATGAAAGTGTTTGAAAAACAACTTGCATAATAATAGCATTACAGTGTTATTAAAAGCAAGCTAGAGATGTATTTGAACATACAGGGAGGCTGTTCACAGGCTTCACAAATATACTAGGAAGCCCAAGGGAGAACCCATCCTTAAAATGCAGAATAACATTTGTAATATCAATTCCAGGCATCCTGTGCTCTATTCAAACACTATTTCTTGTTCTTTCCCCCAGTACAAAATAAGCAGTGGTTCTGGCCCCCACAATCTCTGAGGACCCAGGGTCTGGGTCTGCCCATCATTCAGTTATGAGGCTGCAACAGACCTCACTGAGACACTGATGGCCTCCTGACAGTGGGTCCCACCGTGTTGCCAGAGGGACCAGAGCACACAGACTCTCAAACACCCCTAGCCTTTCCCAATGATGTTGCCCTTCAACAGTCCTTGTCATGGACGATGACAGTGGGCACCAGACCCAGCTAGCACTGTTGAGCCTAGCTTAAGAGTAGAGAAAGCTTGGCTGTTTGCCCTGCTACTGCATGCACAACAGCCACTGAGGCAACTTCGGGTCTGGCGTGCAGCAAGGCAGCTCGGGTCTGGCCCGTGCAGCCCGAAAGGACAACCATTCGGAGCGCCCCTCTGGAACTTTAGCCTGATTCCTGGGGGCCAACTGTCACTCGAGTTCTGTGTGCTCGCCCTCCGGACGGTGTCCACGGTTCTCGGAAGGAAAGCCTCTCCAGAGGATACTGCTTCACTGCTGTTTGCCCGCGAGTCACCATCGGCAAGTACATTCGCTGCCCCTTTAGAGGTGACATCCCATTCCCTTTTTCTTGTCAACTACCTCGCTGCTAAACCAAGCTGAGAGACGACAGCCAGCGAACCCAGCCCGGATTACCCTGAACGTAGACAACAGCTAACAGCCTAGGACACCCTTCAGTTCCCCTACCCCCAAGGGTGGAAGCAGTGGCCTCCCAGGCCTGGGACACCCTTCAGTGTCCCCCTACTAGCAGTGGAAGCAGTGGCCTCCCCGGCCTGGGACCCCCTTCCAGGGTCCCCAAATGGGACGATGACACTCCACCCCAGTGTGGCAAGCACTTGACCAGCACCGAAGACCCATAGGTTGACATCTGCAAGGAGTGATTAAACTGACTCAGCGCAAGTTCAGGTGCCAAAGCCTTATAAGGACAAAACATTCAAAGTCCCGAATCTGGTACTGAAGTGAGACCGCAGAGTCTTGGGAAGCTTTGTTGACAAGATTTCATCTAGTAAGAAGACCCTGAACCCCATGGAGGAGCTGGAAGAGATCAGGAAAGGAAAACTTCCAGTCCTTCCGGAGTTCTGAGTGCAGGAGTAACCCACTGGTGGGAGCACAGACCATCTGACAAGCGGCCTGACACCAGAAAAAGAGCGGCCTCAACTGTTGCGCCCTTGCCTGGGAAGGTGCAAGAAGCCTCGATATGTCTACTGTGTTTGAACAACCTGGTTTTGACCAGTGGGCACAGAGTCCCTGCAACATCTTCAAGACATTGTGCTGAAGACTCCCAGTGAAAAGTTCAACGCAGATGACACAGTGCCTCGCCATCTTCTGCTGACTCTTCCACTGACCAACGTGGTTGGTAATCTCCCCACATATTGAGGCCCTGCAACCTTCCCCACCCGCCCAAGGAGCTCTGGGATCTTCCACTTCTTCCCAAGATGCTCAGGGACTAGCCCTCTCTACCCAGAGGTTCTGGGAGGAGCCCAATGTATCAGGGGCTATGGGACATTCCACATCTGCCCAGCCATCCCAGAGACACTCCCACCTTTCCTAGACGAAAATCAAACATGTCTCTTTTTCTAGAAGGGGTTTTCAGAAATCCATCCTCTAGCCTAGGGGTCACTGATCCCCAAAGAGTTTTAGGCGATCCCCTTCTGACCAAGGAGCCCTCCCACAGGCCCCAATAGAGAAGAAAGGGTTCAAACCTTCTTCTCCAAAACAGGGCTCAGTGATTCCTCATTTTCCCAAAATGGTTTGAGCCCCTACACCTCTCCCAGAGGAGTTTAACACCTTTGACAGCTGCAGAAGGTGGCTGTACTAATTTCTCTCATGAAGACAGGCAAGTGCGCGACTCCCCCAAAGGGCCTAAGCAATGCACTTCTGCTGAAGTGAGCTTGAGTCCTGCCTCCTCTGACCAAGGGAATTTCATAACTTCTCCGTTAAACCAAGGGCTTTACAAGTCCTCCACCATCAACAAATGGGCTCAGCTCTTCTCTAACAGCCCCAAAGGGGCTAAGCCCAACCCCTATACCGCAAGTGAACTCCACACCGCTCCTACCTGCCCAGGCAGAAACAAAGTATCACACCTGGCGGAGGGTCTAGGAACGTTGCCATCGCTGGAGGGGCCCCAGAAAGTTCCCGTATCCACAGAGGTTCTAGAAACTCCCCGAGTCTGCCCAAGGGACTCTTGGGCTTCTCAACACACACAGGGGCGCTCTAGTGCCTTTGCAGCCCTTCCCCAGGGCCTCAGAGTTCTTCTGTGTCTGTCGAGGGGATTCAGGATTGTCCACATCTACAGCAGAGGGTCAAAGACCTATTCTCTCTCGCAAAGGGAGATTCAAACCTAATCCTGCTATGAAAAGGGACCCTGCACCTTCCCTGCTTGGCAAAAAGAGATGGAGAGATCCCCCTCTAAACAAGGGGACTCCACAGTGTCCCTCTCAGACCAAAGGGCTTCAAATATTCCCTGCCAGCCAAAAGGCCCTCCTGACTCGTCATCTGGCCCAAAATAGGCACACATATTCAAGATGCTCCCCTGTGACTGTGCAAGTTCCACATCTGCCCAGGATGTGGAGAGAGCAGGCTTCTCTGCATCCTCAGGGTCTCTAGACCTTTCCACATGTAGGAGAGGATCTTGGAACTCCCTGCATACACACCAGGGATACCAGCACATTCCCCACCTGTCCAGCACTCTCCGAGTTCTACCCTATCTGATAAGGGACTGTGGGACAGGGGACATCTACAAAACGGCTTTCAGTCACACCCGCATCCTCAGAAATGGCTCTGGGATGTGACACATCTACAAAAAATGTTCCAGGACATAGTCCATCTGTTCTCAGAGTTGTGGATCCAACCCTAGGTCATCGGGGAGGCTGTGGGATGTGACACGCCTACACAGAGTCTGTAGCCATGTTCACTCTAGAAAAGGGGTTAACCTGGATTCCACCTGCACACAAGCACCCACAGGATCTCCATGCACTTCTCCCAGGAGGCTCTGGGGACGTTTCCCAGCTCCCCCAAAGTATCAGCCAATCTGCTACAAATACACAAGAGGCTACAGAAACTTTGCCATCTGCACAAAATGACTTAGTCCTTCCACACGCCCACAGGGTCTTCAGAACATTCAACAAATACCCCAAAGGCTCTGAATTCCACCTTATCTCCCCAGGGGCCTTGGAACCCTAGTTTGCCTGTCAGCTAGCTCTGGAACCTGACAACTCTTACCACAAGGCTATATCGCCTTCTCTCCCTGAACCAAATGATCCAGGAAATTCCTCATATACACAAGTGGCTCTGGTAAATTCCTTACCTGCCCCTGAGGCCCTTAGACCTCCCCACAGCCACCCATGATGCTCTAGAAGAGACCACACCTACACAGGAAGTTCTAGTATCTTCCTCATTCTGAAGCCACAGGTAAGGAACACTTATGTGTACTAGACACATTGGTGCCTTCCCCATCTGAGAAAGAGGCCCCAGGATCCTATCACACCTCAACTAGGCGATTTACCATCTTCTCCATCTGAGAGGGTTTAGTGGATCCCTTCTCAGGAAGGAAATATTAGACATTCTCCCTCTGCTCCAAGCTGGACCCTGGTCATCTCCCTTTCTACCAAAAGAGGTGAGAGATGATCCTTCTGACCAAGAGGACTCCAGAACTTCTTCTTCTAGGGAGGAACAGTTTCAACACTTCTCCCTTCTAAAAAAAGGTATGTGTATTTTCTCATGCTCCAAAAAAAACCACCAGTAGCTACAAGTTCTCCTCAGGTGAGTACGACACCTTCTAAGCTGTCCAAAAGGACCCTGGAGTGTCCCAAGTCTGATCAAAAGACTGTTGAGACCTTGCCAATCTATCCAAGGGCCTCTTGGCCATTCTGGATCTCCCAAGGGCACGAGGGCCTTCTCTGTCTGTCCCAAAGGGTCTGCAACGTTCACCATCTGACCCAGGGCTTCGGAGACATCCTCTGCCTCGGTCAAAGGCTCCACAAAAAATGCCCCATGCACAAAGGGCTTGACAGTTTCCAAATCTGACTTAGGTACGTGAAACTTTCCCTATCTGCCCCAGGGTCTGAGGGGGAAAGTCCACATCTATACAAAGAACTCTAGGATTTGTGCCATTAGCACAAGAGGATCTGACATGTTCTAAATCTTCCAAAACATCTAGCGATCCTTCTGCCTCCTGCCTTTTGCTGCAGATCGATTGGAGTCCCAACCAGGGGCTCCAGTACCACCCACACGTAAGCAGGGCCATCTCAGAACTTCACCATCTGTCCAAGTAATATAGGACGTTCACCATCTGCCCCAGGAGCTCCTATGTTCTTTACCATCTTCCCAGGGCACATTAGAACTCTTGCCATCTGCCAAGGGACCAAGGCAACGTCTTCCATCTTCACTGAATGATTAGGACATTTCCCCACCCCACCTCCCAGGAAATGTGAGAGTCTCCTCGTAGGAGCAGGGATTTTGGGACTTGTCTGCTCTCCCATGTTCAAGGGCCTCTCAAACTTCTTCATGCTTCCTGGGGTGTCTTTACAGAGGCCTATGCAAATGCAGCAAAGATCTCTAGATATTTCCACACCTACTGGGGTGCTACTGATACTTGCCCTCTACCCAAGGGGCTTTAGGACCTTTGTTATCTTTCCCAAGCAAAAGCAGAGCTACCCATTCTGAACAAGGGTTGCTAGGAGTTTTGCCATCTGCACAAGCAGCTCAGGAAATTTCTCCTTCAGGCTTCATGCCTGTTGGACGTGCTACAGAGTCCAGTGCCTCTGGGGCCTCTCCAGCTTTGTCTCAGAGCCTCCTTCACATTTGCCCCAAGTTCATTGATTTGGTGTTGTCTCAATATGGCTCCAGGGGCCCTAAAGTTGATACCATCTGCAAAATGGCATCAGAGAAGTCCCTCATCCTCAAAAAGAGAGAGTATGGCATCTGTAGACTCTGCCCAAGGGGCCGTGGGACATTTCCCATCTGCACAAGAGTCTATAGTAATTTCAAGTCCACACAAGGGACTCCAGGATATTCTTAGTTTGTTGGGGGAATGTGTCTTCTCAAGGGACCCTCAAACAATTAACCCTGTGAAAGTGGAGGGCATATTCCCTTGCCCCAGGATCTCCAGGGCATTTGAAAATGTCTCTCGAGTTGCTAGGACCCCCGGTATCAGTTTGCGATGCTTTTGCAATTTCCTTACCTGCCCAGGGCACTCTCAGACATTTGCCATCTGCTCAAAGGGATGGGACATGACTGTCTGCCCAAAGAACTCCAGGAACTGTCCACATTGTGAAATGGGACAGAACAACTCCTGGAACCCACTCAAGTGGCTCTGATAAACCCACCACATCTTCGAGGGAGCTACACAACGTTGTCAGTGTGACCAAGATACAGTAGAACGTTTGCCACCTAGCGTAGGAGTTCTTACAAGTTCCATCAATCATCTGGGGGCCCATAGACGTTTGGCCTCTGCCAAGTGTCTCTTGATATTTTGCCATCTTACTCTGTTTCTATCACGAGCGGTCTCAGATGGCCTCCACCTGCTCCAAGAGCTCGTGGGAAAAATAAAGTCTGTTAAAGGGTCTGAAAAACTTTCTGTATCAGAACAGGTGCCTCTGGGTAACTCCTGTCTATGGAAGAAACTCCGTCGTACATGGCCTTCAGTAGGTTGGAATCTTGCTCCTCTACCAGGAGGCACGCAGAAGTGTGGTGCCTTCACAAATTGTTCCTGGAGTGTGCTCAAGTGTTTCAGAGTCTATAGGAGCTTTGTCAGTGCTCTGGAGAATATGTCCTTTCCTCATGCTTCCATCGAGTCACCCAGGCATTCACAAAATGCCAAAGCAGGTGTGGGGTCTTCTTCCTCCCACAGGTCCTAGGACCTGGCATTTGGATAAAGTCTTTGGAAAAATCCTTATCTGGACAAGGGCTTATAGAAATATTGCCATCTTCCAGAAATGGAAGTGGAGCTTTCAGCACTCACAGATGGCGTGGTGAACTGTCCACATCCACAAAAGAGAGAGTAGAAAATATATCATCTACTGAAAGACCAGAATCCTCCTACTTCTTTACAGGAGGCTTCAGGCAATCTCCCCTGATCCAAGACCCTCACCAACATTCACTCTCTGGCACAGAGGCTTTGGAATCTGCTCATCTAGTCAGGGATCTAGAAGAGCCTTTGTTACCTGTCGGGGAAGGTGTAGAAGACTCACCTTACTCACAAGATGCACAGAAAATTTCTCCATCTACTTCACAGGCCCTGACCTTTGGTAGATACACAAGGCCACTTCAATTTCATACACCTACGAAACTCCCTACACTAGAAGTTGAACACTCCACTTCTTCAGAAGGGGTTCCAAGAGGAGCCCAGCCTGTTCAAAATGTTCTTGGCCATCTGTCAACTAGAGGAGAGGCTGTAAGAGTCTCTGCCTGTGTCTGCTCTAGGAAGTACAGATATTTCTCCATTTGCTGCACCTGACCTTCAGAACTTTCCTCATTTACAAAATGTGACTCGAGCCCCTTCCACTTGTCCTCAAGAGGGAGTGGCAGCTTTTTCTTTCTGAACGGGGTCTCAGGACCATCTCTATCCATTCAAGGTTCTCTAGGACTAGTGGCAACTGGACTAGGGACTGGGGAACCTTCCTATCTGGAGATGTTACTGTACATCTGTCTGCATCTGCACCAGGGACTGATGCACAGTTGCCATCTACTCTTGGGTCTTCAGCATCTAAGCATTATAGCCAGATGAAAGTGGGCCTTTTGCCATTTGTCCATGGAGGTCTTGGACCTTCTCTGTCTGATAAAAGGGCTCCTGGTGTGACCAAGTCCTCAGAAAGGGCTGTAGAAAATTTACCATCCAGTCAAGGGGCTGTGGAACATTCAACTGGTTCCCGGAGGCCTAATAAATCTCTATCTGAGCAAGGCCATCTACCACATTCACCATGTGTCACAGAGGCTTTGGGGCCTGCTCTGCTCGATCAGGGAGCTGAAGAATCTTTGTTATGCCCCTCAGGAGATACACAACATCCACCTTCTCCACAAGGTGCCCAGGTGCAGAGAGCTTAGTCTATCTCCCTCAGGTCTTCAAGGCCGCTTTGTTAACTCAAAGAGAGCATCCTAATTGTCCATATCAGCCTGTGACAACCTGTGTCCATTGCCATCCACTGTAGGTAACATAGGCACCACATCATCTCCAGAGTGTCTGGGACCATCCAAATCTGCCAAGAGGGAACTAGGATACTATTCAACTAGGAGGCAGGCTTACAATATTCTCAACAGCCCCTTGCAAACTACAAGAACACTGTCCCCAACCCAAGGGTGTGAGAGGGCATTGTCATCTGCCCCAAGTGCTCAGAAACTTCCCAATCCTGACCCAGGGAATCTAGCACCTTTGCTATCTTCCCAAGGTCCTCCTTAAGCTTTCCATATTGACTCAAGGGATGCTGGCTCCATTAGCCTCTGCCCGGGTCTCCAGAACCTTCTGAAACTCCCCAAAATCTTGTGGGAACTCACCAATCCTCTCAGAGGAATCATGAATGTTTCTTATCTGTGATAGAGCCTGTGGATGCTTCCGGCAGTCTCAGAGACTGCAGTAAGTTTACCATCTGCTCCACAGCCTCCACAACTTTCTTCATTACTACCAGTGACTTCAGTAAATTCTCTAAATGGTGAAGGGGTACTAGGATCTATCACTGCCTTCACAAATGATTCTACACATGTCACCATCAACAAGAAGGACTCTAGAACCTTTGGCATCTGCCCAAGGTGATGGGAGAAATTCTCCATTAGAAAAAGATAGTGTAGGACAGTCTTATCAGCACAGGGGATTTTAGGATCATCATCAAGCTTCCACAGGGGGATCCGCATCTACTCCATATGCCCACAGAGACAGGGATATCTCCATCTACCCAAGAGGCTTACGAAGGACTCCCTTCTCTAAAGACTCTTGAACTACCCATATCTGCAAATGGGGCTTTGGGAAATTTGTCCTTGATCAAGGACCTAGGAAACATTCTGACTCTCTTCAAGAGGATTGTAGACAGTCACTGTTTATTCAAAGTCCTCTGGAACATTCACGATCTGCTGTAGAGGCTGAGACCTTCTTGTAGCCAGGGCTAAAAACTTTTATTATCTACCCTAGCGGCTGTGAAAGCTTCATCATCAGCACCAGATGCTCAGAAACCTCTCCAAACCACTCTAGGGACTCTACCTACTCTCCTATCTAATCAAGGGCCTGGGGACATTCTAGGTCTATTCAGGGTGCACTGGAGTCTATATTTCAAGTTCAGGGCCTCCCCAACATACAGCATCTTCCCCGGCGGTGCTGGGGCCGTCAGCATCTTTCCAAAGTAAGCAAGGACATTTGTCTTCCAAGGCTGAGTCTCAGGATACATTACTATCTGTCCAAAGGACTACACGGTCTTTGCCATTACCTTCGAGGGCTACAGCCCATTTACAACATGATCAAGGATCTCAGGGATCTTCTTTATCAGTCTCAGGGGATCACTTACATGTGCTGTCTAACCAACTTTACCAAATCTGCTCAGGGAACTCTGGGCCCTTCACCATGTACCACTTAGTCTCTACAGCATCCAGCGTCTTCTGCAGAGATTCTGGGACCACCTAAATCTGCCCAGCACACCGTAAGAGAAATTCTCTTCTGTCTCACAGGCTTTGGAAATGTCTCCATGTGTCCCATCGACTACAGGCACATTGCTACACCTACCAGTGACTCCCAGGACTTTGCCCAGTATTACAAGCAAGTCCAGCCCCTTACCCAAGTTTACAAAAGAAGATAGGTCATGCCTACATACACAAGAGAGTCTGGATCTGAACACAACAACACAGGGCTCTCTAGAACCTTCACCACCGCTCGGGAACTAAGTGACTTCCCTTGGTGCAAAAGTCACTTTGGGGCAGTCCACATCTGCACATGGTATTGAAGGACATTCAGATTCTACTACAGAGATTCTAGGGTGTAATAAAAAGCATGAACAGAAGGAATTAGTAGTTTTTTCCACCTGCCCAAGTGCCTCTGGTAATTTCTTTATCTTCTAGGGAACTCTACGAACTTGTTCATCTGCCCAAGAGACTCTGGGGCCTTCTCTATCTGCCCAGGGTCTTTAAAACTATCCTCACCCACACACAAGGAATGGTAGGTTGTGCCATCTACTTTCAAAGTCTTTAAAACATCCAACTTCTTCCCATGAGGCTCAAGGGTTTTCCTTCTGCAAAACATACTGTACAAGGGCCATTTCCTTCCCGGATTTGGGATGTGTCTATCTAGAGAGAAATCTAAGGGATCTCTTTTGTCTTCACCATCGGCACCAGGTATTCAAGGAATATCCTCCTTCTGCCCCCGGACTCTGGGACCATTTGTGTCTTCTAAAGGGCATAAGGAACTCTGCCCCAACTGCAGGGGGACTTTGCCAGTGCACAGTTCTTTGCCATCCATTCAAAGGACCCCAGAACCTTCAGTCAATTCCTCGGGGATGTGGGGACAACACCGATACTCCCAGAGGGCACCCAGGGCATTTGCACTCATGGGAGGAGTGTGGAATCTTCTCAATCTGCTCAGGGACTATGGGACAATTGCCATCACCTCAAGTGCCTGGAGGACATTCAAGTTCTGCCCAGGTGCTAGAATCTTCTTCCTCTAGCCAAGGGTATGTAGCATCTTTGAAATCTGCCCAAGAACCTCTAAGCTTTCCATATCAGCTCGGGCAGTGCTACATACATCTCTGTCTGCTCAAAGGCTCTACAGTCTTCAGCACCTTGTGCAGAAGTCAGAACCATACACAAACTTCCCAAACACCCAAGCTGCTGCAGGATCTTCCTCATCTGCTGCAGGGCATATGGGTCTCTGCCTCTACAAGTGACTCCATCTTCTTCTCATTCTCATGAAGGTGATGTCAGACTTTGCCAATCAGCACAAGGGCCTCTAAGGGATTCCCCCATCGCCAGCAGGCAGGGGGGCCCAGTTCTTATCTGCTGAAGGCACACTGGGACTGCCCACATCTGCACAACACTGTTGGAACTATACCCACCAACTGAAGGAACTCTGGGGTCTGCCCAAAACACCCAGGTGATATTAGGGCCTTTGCCATCTGATCAAAGAGCCTCTCACCGAACCTCCTTACCTACAGAGAGCACTGTAAGAAGACATCAAGCTGCTGAAGGGCCTGTGTATGCTTCTCCGTGTCCCATAGTATCTCCAGGACTATCTGTGTCTCCACAGGGCCTATAGCAACTTGTGCTGTCAAGTCACGGATCTAGGAAACACCCTGCTTCTTCTCAAATCACTCCAGAACTCAGGCTGCCCAAAATTCCCCACAACATGCAATTTCTGTCTCAGGCCTTCCAAATCCTTCCCAATCTGTACAGAACACTCCAAGATCTTTGTCACCTCCTCCAGGTACTCGTTTCCAACCCCTTCTGTGGCCCGGTTCTCAGAAAATGTTCCCAGTTCCTACAAGCTCGGGAGCATCCTGAAACTTTGCCACATGTTGGTGGGCCTCTAGAGCTTCCCCCCATTTTGTGGAGGGGACTCTGTGTCCTTTTCTATCTCCCCTAGGAGATCTTGATCATTGGGTTCATTCTCTGGCAAATTGGAATCATCACATCCTGCCCAAAGAAACTTTGGTCATTTGTCATATGTCAGAGTGCCTGCAGGAAATTCTCCATCTGTCCCGGGTCCTAGAGAGCTTTCACCATTGTGCAGAAATTACTAGAGGACAGTCATCCAATGTGTCAGGTGATCCACCACCTCTTCTCTCTCCTCATTGTCATCCACAACTTACGATATCTGCAGAATGTTCAGCATCTTCCAAAAGCAACTCTAGAGTCCGTGTCATCTGCTTCGAGCAGCCTACAAGACACTCCAATCGACACAGAGGTGTCAGGGACAAGTGTCGCATGTGGGAGAGTCTATGGAAATTTCTTCACCTCTTGCAGGGACTTCTGTATATATACCTTGTGTTTCAGATCATCTGCGACCATCCTCTTTAGAGCAAAGGAAGTCAAGCAACTTCTTCTTGTGCTCAAGGAGCTTTGCATTCCTGCCTATCCACACAAGGGTCTATAGGGCAGACCACATCTACATAAACGTCCCGGACATCCCCCATCCGTCCAAGGACTTTCAGGCACTTCCTTACATGCACACAGTACAGGCTCACAGTCGTCTACTGCACAGAACCCTGTAGGACATTCTCCATTAACCCCAATGTCTCCCAGGGATATACTCCACCTTGCACCAAGATGGCAGGAACATTGAAATCACCCCCAGTGGTGTCCGAGAATTTCTCTAACTGCACAAGGGTCTGTCAAACCTTTGCCATCTCCACGGGGGCTCAAGATATTCATCATCTGTACCAGGTGCATGCAAAACATCTACATTTGTCCCAGGACATGTGGTATCTGATGCAGGGACTCTGGAACTTTCCATATCTGCACAGGCAAAGCGTGAGTCCTTTCCTTTCTTCCCAGGACATTTGGAAACTTCCCTGTCTGTAGAAGGGACCTCTGTTGTCTCCACACTTACAGGACACTCTAGATCTTTCTGTTTCTTCCCAGGAACCTCCCTCAGACTTTACAGTTTGCTAAACAGGCTCAACAAACAAATCCATCTATTTCAGACTCTTCCTAATCTCTGCCTTCTTCAGGAGGCACATAGAAATTTCTTTATGTGGAGAAGGAACTCTAGGACTCTCTCATCATCCTGAGTCCTATGGAAATTTCTTTATCTGTTCAAGTGAATTCAGGACCTTTGATAGCCTTCTCGGGAGGTGGAGGACCATGTCTGTCTTCACAGGGTACTCTGCAAGCTTCTACCAGTACATGTGCCAATCTAGGTGTTTCCAATTCTTCAAGAGGGGATTTAGGGTTTCACATCTACTCCAGTCACTCTAGGATCTTCTCCATCTGCCCAGGTGGATTAGCAGGTCTCTACCTGTCTCACAGTCTCTGAGAACACTGTCTGCCCACGATGTTTCAGGAACATTGACAGCTGCAGGGGCTATGGAATTTTCACAGCTAGGCCAGGGGATACAGAATCTTTGCCATATGCCCAGATGATCTAGAACTCAGGTCTCCTCCACAGGAAACTCAGGGACCTTCCCAAATTGTCCAGGGGAATTAAAAGTATTGCCATCTTCCCAAAGAGTTTCAAAACTACTCTGTCTACCTCCTGGCCTGTACAAACTTTGCAATGTTCTCAGGGCTTCAGGATGTTTCACTTCTCCAAGATGCTGGGCCTTTCTATCCTTTGAAAATAATTCAGGACAGTCCACATCTTCTTTACAGAAGTATCTAGAAAATGTTCACAAAGTCCCCAGTTTTCTCTGGAACATTCTTCATATTCCCAAGAGTATCTAGAACTCACCCAACCTAGACCAGCTTACAATTCCTTACAAGAACAAGTGTGGCAAAATGTGTCTGCACCTACAAAAGTGACTCTGAAACAATCACCCCTCAGGAGGGTATGAAGGAAATTCACCATCTACTCACGGAGTTATGCTTGTCTACATCAACTGGGTCTCCAGGACATCTGTCATTTGCCCAGGGTCTCGAGAAACTACCATCTTCCCACAAAGTGGTAGACCCCACCTATAGTCAAAGTCGCCTATCACAGTTCCCATCTGTTTCGGAGTGGAACTTTCTCCCTCTGCCCAGGGAATGCTCAGAACTTTGCCCTGCTCTTCCCAATTAGTCTAGAAACATCATCTTCCTGTCCAGCCAAGTCTTGAAGCTTCTTCTTCCGTGCAGGTGCCTGCAACACCAGCCTCATTCACACATATCAGGGGACCTTCCCAATGCACTCCAAGGCATCAATAAAGTTGCCACCTCCCCAAGGGGCTACAAATTGCAGAATCTTCATCAAGGACTCTAGGAACTTTGCCATCCCTCCCAGGAACTCTGGGACATTCTATATCTGGCCCCAAGGCGCTGTCTGCCCTTGTGGTTCTGACCAAAAGTTTCAAGGATCATCAACATCTCCAGGAAACTCTTAATTTTCTCCTTCTTCAAAGGTTCACGAGGACCCTACCTCCATCTATTCAGGGACCATGACATCTTCTTGTCAGCCCCATTGTGTCCAGAATTGTCTATATCTGCCAAGGCTCTCAAGAACCTTCATCACCTCAGCAAAGTGTTGGGACATTCACTATCTGCAAGTGGCTCTGGGAATTTCCCCATCATCTGAAGTTGCTAGGAAATTCAAAATCTAGTCAAAGGCCCTCTGAAACTTCCACATCTTCCAGAGAATCTTGGACCTTCTTTGACCAAAGTCTTTAGCACAGTCACCATCTGCTCAGGATATTGTAGGCTTTCCCAGTCTTCAGAAGGTACTCTAAAACATCACATACTATCCAGGTGCTAGAGTAACACCATCATCTGCCCAAGGGTCTGTGGAATCTGCACCATCGTTCAACATGTTGTAAGAATTCAGGCTCTGCTGCAGGAGGAAGGAGGCCTCACTACAGATTCCTTCCGTGGCACAAAGAACAGCAGATCTGCCATCTTACAAGATTTACAACATTTTAAAATATGTCTCTACGACTCTAGAATTTGTCGTCTCTATCCTTAAGAGGAATTGAAACTTTCACCATCAGCCCAAGGTGCTGTGGGTTCTTCTATTTCAGACAAGGACACTACCATCACTATCACTTTCAGGAAACTCCTGGAACATTCTCCATCTACCAGGTTGGAAATCTGCCCCATCTCAAATGGGCCTTTACCCTTCACTAACAGACCAAGGTTTGAAGAGTCTTCAGGTGAAAGGTTACTCGACAAAGTCACCCACCTCAGAAAATATATTGAAAATACATGCCGTCTACCAAGGGCTCTGGGGCTGTCTATACCATCACTAGAACCTCTTGGACATTCACCTTCTGCTCAAGGGTCTCCCAATACTTCCTTGTCATATCAAAAGTCTCCAGGCCCTTGTTTTCCCCAATGGCCTTTAGGACAGTCATCATCTGATCAGGGCTCTTGGGTTTCTGAATGTATAGGGGGACACATACTAGGAACATACCATCCACCAAAATTCTCTAAAATAACATCTTCCACCATACGATTATAGAAACTTCATCATCTGTCCAAGATTCTCTGGACATCTGCCTCCATCAGGTGGAGGGTCCCCAACACTATGCTCCACTGACAGAGACATCACTTACAGAAAACTTGCCATCTTCCCGAAAAAAAGGGACTTGTATGTATGGAACACTTCCCGGGAGCTTTGGAAACCTTGCCATCTATACCAGGGTCTTTGGGTCCTTCAATATCTGCCCAACATTCTGTGGCACCTTCTATATCTGAAAAGAAATGTTAGGACCATCAATGTCACCAGAAATCTCAGGAACCTTATCCACCTGATCAAGGGTCTCTGAGACCCACGCCATCTCTGGGTCTGCGGTACCCACCCCATCAGAACAAGGTTGTCGAAAAGAAGAAAATATCTTCCAGTGTACAAGGAGACTCAAAAATCTCAGCAAAAAGCTGTTTTAGTAAATTTCTTGCTTCTACAGAAGCTCTAGAGGCTACCCATATCAGCACAGGACCTCTTGGACATTCACCATCTGCACAAGGGACTAAAGACACTTCCTTGTCATCCCAAGAGTGCAGGCCCTTTTGTGTCAGAGTCATCATATGATCCAGGAGATCTTGAGATTTTGAATCTTGGGGTACTTTAGGAACATTGCCAAGTACTCAAAACCTCTAGAAACACCATCTTCCAACCCATGGTTATAGAATTTCACCACATTCCCAAGCTGGTGTAGTTTTCATCCTGCAGTTCTAGCCTCTGAAACCTTAATTCAACAGTTCAGAGACATCACAACCATTGCCAATTAACAAAGGAAGGCTTACCAATCTTTAGAGAGTCTGTGTGGGGACTCTAGAATCCTTTGTGTCTGCCTGCAGGAAACAAAATTTGGGAATCTGACCAGGTGCTGCAGGCACTTTGGTATCTGACCAAGAGAATCTGGGTCAATCTGCATCTCCATGATACTCTAGAACACATCAAAACAGCCCAAAAGCCTCTAGAACCTGTGCCATGTAAAGAAAATGTACAGGACCTTCATTTCCGGGAGGTTTCCGGAAGACTTTATACCTCTTCTGTCACATGAAGGATACACACAAGACATCCCTTACACAAACTAAAGACCGAACTTCCCAGTTCACCTAAAAGTCTATTGAGACATGTCCCCCCATTTCTGAAGTGCATATCAAAATATTCCCTTTCCAGAGTTTGATGCCAACCCAGGAGCACCTCTTCTTCCGAACTTAGGCATGAATCTTCCAGGTATACAAGGGACTCAAGTCCTACCTCTACTCCTCAAATAATTGTGCCATACCCAACAACATCAGACTTGAGCTGCAGATCTACATACCTATTAAGAAGTCTCAGTTGTTTCTCCTTCTCCACAAGGAATGTCCAGCACATTCTAAATCAAAAACAAAATCAAAATATGCTTCTAGAAGCATGTCTCAAATTTGTCCCACCAGAGAAGGGGTTGAAACTTAGCCATTCTTCCAGCCACGAGGGCAAGTTTTCCCATTTCTAAACAAAGGAAGAGGTGTATGGCCTAAAACTGAATCAAGGAAATCTCCCTACTTCTTCTTCTGCCATGGAGGCCTTTAGGTCCTCAGGACTTCAAGAGTACTTCAAGAAGTTCTGTGTCCTCCAGAGATTACTAGACATTCCAGATCTACCAAAAGCAAATTGGATCTGGCCCCCTCAACAAATGAGTCTTCACACTTCCCATTCAGAACATGTGGGCACATGACCACATTCTTCTTCATCAAAAAAGAGCACAGGCATTCATCTACCATAGGGACCACAAACTGTCCCATCCCAGTACCCAAGAGAGATAGAACCTTCTATCTCTAAGGACACCACAGATCTTCATGATCTCCTTGGGAAGGACTCAGAAATTCTCCATCTCCCCAAGGCAACCCTGAACATTCCAGATCTGCAAAGAAGCCAGAGATTGGAACAGGACCCCTGGCTTACAGCAGATGTTTCACAATTCTCATTCAGAACACGAGGCCACAAACATTCCACTTCACTTAAAGAAGGCATAAACATTCATGCCGGAAGGGCCAGAAACAAAGATATTCCCGAAGAGAGCATGGAACTACCCACCTCTATGGGATGAGGATCTGAGGAGAGGAGGGACTCAGAAATTCTCCATCTCCCCAAATCATCCCTAGATAGCACTAATTCTAAGAACAAGAAGAAACTGCAACAGGCCCCCTCTCTCTCAAATGAAGGTCTTCCATGATGTTCCTTCAGAACATGAGGGCCTGAAACATTCCTCTTCATCAAGAAGGGCACAGACATTCATCTGCCAAGGGACAAGAAAATAGAGATACCCTGAAAGCAAGGCACTAAATCTGCCTAAGTGGGACATGGAACTACTCCCTCTCACAAAAAAAAAAAAAAATCCTCAGACATTCCATGTCTCCCGATGGGACTTCCAGCCATACTCCTTCTACTTCTACCAGGAGAAGACTCAGATATAGCTCTTTACTAAGAAGGCACCCAAACTTCCCCTGCAGGGCCAATGCAAGTGTGAAGCCTTCCTCATCACCCCTAAAGAATGTTTGAGACACCCTGTGTCTGCCAAGGAGGGCTTCAGACATGATATTTCTTTCCAAGAGTTACATAAACATTCCATACGTACCAGACAGTGACTCGGGGCTTTGTTTGCTGTGCAACGAGTCATACATTCTACAGTTCCCTAAACAGACTGCCACATCATTTCTGGTTGTCCAAGAAAATTCTGACACACCCTACCTCAACTACAGGACCGGAGATCATTCCCTCTTACCAAAAAAAATGCACAGCCTTACAATAGGGAAATCAGGCCCAATATGTACCCCTATGTCCTAGGATGCCACAGATGTTCAGTCCCATACAGTCTCCAACGGACTCCACTACAACAAGGGAGCTTGAGTTCTAACCTGTGGCCCTCAAGGGAGGCATCAGGCCTTCTCAGTGTGACCAAAGGGGCATTAGACTCCTATGGCCACCCTGTTCAAGGCAGTCTTAGAATGTTTCCTTCTACAGAAAGAGAGCCTCATGCAGCGCCCATCTAGCCCACTGGGCCTCACATATTCTCTTCTGAGCAATGGGAACTCATGAGCCCACTAATCAGCACTGGAGGCCAGAACTAAGCTGCCACCCTAGGAAGCCCCGACATACCTGTCCTGCCTGGAGGCTTCAGACCTTACAAGCCCTGTCACATGGAAGTTCTAAAGATACTCATCTCAAGAGGGGAGCCTCGGCTTTACTCTCTTTTCCCAGTGTCTTCAGATCTTCTTGTCTACAAGTTCACCTACATTTCCCACTCTGAACCACATGTGAACAACAGTAGTTTAGAACTTTCCTTCTTATCAAACATCTGTGAAACCTCTGCAATGTGCCAAGAAGGCCACAAATACAACCCCTTTATAATCATTGAGCCGTAGAATTTCTGAAAAGTCACAATGGGTCTTTGGGAGTATACTTCTAGGACCAGGACTATTCCAGCCTCTACTTAATAACTCCACCGGGTTTTAGATATGCCCCTCATAAGTAAACTAACTTCACTAATTCCAGGCTTACACCTCACTGGAACATATTCTGAAAGAGGTCCTTAGACATATTTACTCCAACCATAGAAGCACTGAATTTCTAGGTATGCTTTTGAATCCTTACCCACTTTGAACGAGAAAACTTTAGTCTTCCTCTGTTTGTACTGGAGGGGTTTGAGACATGGCCCCTTTCATGAAGCAAGCTGCAAAGTAGCAATGTGACTCAAGCTTGTGTCCCAAATATTGATATCCTGCTACTGGAACTGAATCCCTATTACCAAAAAACATAGGAGCTCCTCTTTTGTGGTCACGGCTGACACGGGTCTACTACAGACCCAACAGAGACCAGAGCTTCTCCATCAGACTTGAGTGGCTAGGGAGAAGTACACTCTCATGGAACTCTAGATTGAAGAGACGTGGCAGAATAGAAACTTCACCCTGGATCCAAGGTCATCCATTTTCAAACTGCTCACCAGAAAGGTGCCTGTCCTCCCATGTCCACACCTATGCAGCTATCATAACTTTATGTAGGTGGGTGACCCAACCCCCTCATTTTCTCTCATGCCTCAAAAACTGTCCTCAGAGACAAGGATTTTCTAGAGTTCTCTGAAGAGCTAGGGGTGTGACCCAACCTCTCATTTCTGTCATGTCTCAAAAACTGTCCTCAGAGACAAGGATTTTCTAGAGTTCTCTGAAGAGCTAGGGTTTGACCCAACCTCTCATTTCTGTCATGTCTCAAAAACTGTCCTCAGAGACAAGGATTTTCTAGAGTTCTCTGAAGACTTGGAGATTGACTAGGGAGTGCCTGGACCTTCCTCCTCTAAGAAGGTAAGCAGGGATATTCCCTCTGCCCAACATGATCCCGGAATCTTTCTCTTGTCCCAAATCTTGGTGCGTTTTCTTTCCTCTGATAACCCGAGGCTTAAATTCCCTGTTGAACCGAAGTGCCCTCAGAACTTTAGCCTCTGAGTAAGGAACTGGGGACATTACACTCTGACAAAGGGATATTGGTCCTCTGGATAGAGTTCACAGAGGTCAAGGAAACCAGTCCAATCCTGGAACCCATGCCACTTCCCTGAGCAAAATTGCCTGCCATGGTGTGGAATCACCACTCCCCACCCAGTTCTGGTTGGGTGAACACATTGCTAACACATTAACCACACTAGGGCTCCCACCTGAGCTCTTCATGAATCCTGGTATTGATGCTTGTTCTCTTGCAGATTCTGCTGAGGACATGGACATCTGAAATTGTGAGGCCATGCTCGGACATTATGAGGTACGGTAGCAAGTAAGTTTCTGCTCAGAGTTGTATGGGATTTGCACACTCTGATCCCATCTCCCTGTCACTGAGGCTAGAACTCTTCTCTTCCCAAGGTACTCCCCTCCTTCTGCCTTTGATTAGGAGACATCTGGTTTCCATCCTGAAACAAAGGAAGCCCTGCTTTCCAGTTTCTCCAGTAATCTTACACATTCATTTTGTGTGAAGGGGCCACACATTTGCGATATCACAGAGTGGGCCTCAGTCATTTTCTGAATAAATGAAGGACAGATTTATCCTTCAGTTCAAGGAAAGCTGTAGGCCCAATCAATACCTGTCAATAAAGAACCTCTGACATAATACCTAACAAGAATGGTGGTAACATTCTATTTTCTCTGAACATGTGGAATTAGATACATCATTTCATTTAAGGGTACCAATACACACTCATCTGATTAAGGGGATACAGACCAGGCCAAAGACATGAAAATTCATAGATGAGTCTTCACTTTCTCACATACTGTTAAGATCAACACCCCCGACATTTGGCTTCCTCCGGAGAAATTGCTTCTGTCTGTGGAAACCTCAGCTCTATTCCTCTAACTGCGAAGGTCTCAGTATCTCCCTTTGTCCTGGGTGTCCACTCATGCCAATCACCAAAGGGATTATCAGATCAGTCTGAACTGATATCATGATATGTGACAGAACAATCTGATCTCTGACTAAACACCTTCTACTTCTAAGATTCTCCCAGAAATGGAGCGGACCCATCTTGTTGCCCATGCCTGTGCTGTTGAGGAAAGGCTTGAGGGAGGACACAGAGCTAGGCATTGCCACAAAATCTGTAAGAGGAATGCTCTGCTTTCTGCCATGTAAACCCCAGAGTCCCAGAACACATGGGTATTCTAGAGTGTGAGGACCTTTGTACCCGATATGGTATTGCCTGAATCTTCTTCCAATTGCCGAGGAGTACACTGGGGGCTTCCATCTTCGACCCATGGGATTCTAGAACTGCCCTGCTCTAGTCAAGCATTCTCTCTTTCACAAACAGAGCCTGACACCTTCCACATGTGGTCAAATGCTATCACATCAAACTGATCAAAGGCATAGGCCCATGAGAGACTCTCTCTATAAGAAGGACTCCATTCCACTGTGGTTTGAGGTCTCATAGCACAAAGATTTAGCAATCAGAGCATAAACCCTTTGAGAGCTTCCTTCCAGGCCAGTCATTACAAATGGAATGACTTCTACAGCATGACTAGGTTTGGGCAGCTAAAAACGAAACAAACCAAATCCAATAAAAAAACAGACTTAGGATGGAACCTAGTGAGGGGCAGTCACCGGGCCTTCGGGAAGTATAGGCTGTTGCTGCATGTGTCTCCCGGAATGAACACAAACTATGAAGATACAAAACTCTGAATCAGTGTCTGAAGCTGAGATCAGTGCTGGAAACTTTCTCTACTGTATAAGGTACCAAGGATAATTTATTCACCATCAACCGAAGTTATAGGGCACTTTTACCTCTGCCCAATTGAGAAACTGTTTCAGTGGTTACCTCTTTTGCTTTTAAAGATTTATTTATTTCTTATATATACAATGTTCTAGATGGCATCGGCTGTGTTACATGTGGTTATGAACCAACATGGGTTTGGAGAGAATTGAACTCAATACCCTCTGCAAGAGCAGGTAGTGGTCTTAACTGCTGAGCCATCTCTCCAGTCTGAAGGTTCCTCTCTTACATTGGGCAAATACCTTCCAATTTTCTATTATTATTATTATTATTATTATTATTATTATTATTATTTCAATATTATTAATGTAATAATACTTTATTTCTTCTCAGTTCATGGTACAGGATGTCAAGAACTTCCCCAAGTCTAGGGTTGCCCTAAAATCTAGTTTCCCAAAGCGTCCTAAAGCATTTATTTGTCGTTACATGGTCCTTATATATATTCCCATTCCTATAAACAAAATTGCTCTGAGTCCTTTTCTTTTCTCATTAAAGTGGTGTCAGACCAAGGGGGCATTGTACCCTCTGCACAAATGAGTGTGAGACATTCCTGATCTTCCCAGTAGGTGTGGGCCAATGCTCTATCTGCATCCAGTAAGAGGATTTCAGACACTGAATTTCTACAAAAGGGTGTCTGGGGAATCATTATTGAAAAGGACTCTCAGCAGTGGCCCCTTTATCCAAGGGATGTCTCAGACCTCCACCCTCTGCTCTTTGGCACCTTAGGTCCACCCTTATGACTACAGAACCATAGGAGCTCCCTTCTTTCCACAGTGACCTCACACATTCCTCTATTAACTAAGGTTGCTTTAGGAGCTGACGCCTCTGGTAGCCATACAAAGACATACGGGAACAATGAGTCCTCCCTACTTTTGATTTTAGCTCTTAGTGCAGAAGATAGAAAGATGAAATCATATCTTCCTCAAAGTTTGCTTATCACTACTAAACTATGCCTATCTTTTCCCACACATATGTACAGATGGATACAACCTTGAATAAACATACGGCAGCATAACCACCGATCCTGTGGGAAGAATGTTACGGATTTGTCACCAGTATCTCAAAGATTTAGCGCAGGGTACGTATGTTTGAGTTGGGAAAACTAGTTGCAAGCCTAGTGAGACAGAGCCAGAAGTTTCTTTCCCTTTCCCCAAGATAGCCTAGAACCTTCTCCTCTGTAAACCACTGGCTGAACTCTCTATACTCCTATTCGACGAAACATGGCCAGAGGCCTCCTCCCTGTGCAAGATGTTCGGGATTTCTCTTTTGCTCAAAGTGGTCTCATAACTTCCTAATCTGAGATGATGTGCACAGAACTCCCCTGTTCTAAGGGACTTGCTTATTGGAGTTAGCATGAGAACACCCCTGCCCCATACTGTCTCTCGGTCCTCTCCATACTTTCTCTAATGTGGCCTTACTGTTGCCCATCTGATTAAGGGGGAATAGGAACCAAACAATCTTTGACCCAAGGAAAGTCATGCATTCCTTTATTCTCAAGATGACATCAGATATGCTCTTTTGAATAACAGTGCATCATACCTTTCAGTATTCTTTCACAAATCGTCAAGCTTTCCCTTCTGTCTTTAGAATACCTCCAACTTGCTATTCAAAATGCTAGAGATTAAAACCCTTCATCTTGACCTTGGTGGCTAGGGGAAATGTATTGTTCCACTTGGGTTTGAGGGCCCAGCTTCCAGTGTAGAATTAGACACTGCTCCTCTCTATGTACTCCAATGCAATCACTAGACATCATTGCTACCCACATATGGACTGTTGTGACAAACTGAAAGTTGATGGAACCTGGCCAGGGGCAACCGAGCAGGCTTTTGAAGAAGGCTCTGGTTGCCGCCCAGACTCTCCAAGACTCAATAGAGGATGTGGAAATTCTAAAGAGTTGGAAGCTGAAGTGCAGTGATGGCACCTTCCTTCACTAAATAATGTAGCAGGGACATTCACCTTCATCAGAATGATGCATGGCATTTCCTCTCTCTCCAAGGGTTTTCAAACTCATACCTTTGACCAACCAGGTCTCCAAGTTTTCTCTTGTTCACAAGGGGCCCAGTGCTTTCTCCCTTCTCAAGTTTCTCCACTTCTTTTACTTCACTGAAGAGAACATCAAACCTCAATCTTAGGACAAAGCCTACTGCAGAACATCCCCATCTGCCCAAGGTGGTCTTCAAGTACTCGTTTTGTGGAAAAGGACCCACAAAATTTCTGTTTCTTTGCAAGTGGGCCTAAGTCATGTCCTTATGACTAAAGAGGTCTCAGACCAAGTATAGCTTCACCACGCTCTCTCTGTGCAAGTGAGAATTAGTTGGCCTCCCATGCAGTCCAGCATAGTGCAAAGGGGGTCATGGGTACCTGTTTTAACCACAAAGACCACAGAGATCCCAGTTGTGACTAAGGGTGTCTAGCTTGTGCCACAATGAGGAATAAGACCTGAGAATTGGCTCTCATGGCCAAAAGGGTTATCATCCCTTCACCCTATATTCAGTAGAGCTTCAGATCTAGCCTCTGACCCTGGAAGGCCCTAGGGCTCTCTTCCATCTAAGGGGCACCTCATAACTTTGAACTCACGTTCCTTTTAATACAAATCCATCTGACCAAGATTACTAGTCAAACACTTTTGTAACCAATGAACCTCATAAGATTCTAGGATTAGATCAGATGGCAAAATACAGAAAGCTAAAACCAATAGTTGTGTCCTGTAACAAATAGGTGTAGACTTTCAACTTTTTACAAAATGTCTCATAAATTTCACTTATGATCATGGTGCATAACATTTCCCCTCATTCCCATATAGTATGACGTATTACCTCTGTGATGAAGGGCTTAATAGTCATCTCTTTGTGACCCAAAATGCGATGCTCTTCCCTCTTATATGGAGATTTAGATATTCACTCCAATAAGAGTAGCTCAGACCTGCGTTTTATTGGAAATCTCACATATTTATCAACTGCCAAGTGGGTTTTATACATTCATCTTCTTCTTGTTCAGTGTCTTGCAAAGTACTGTTCTGAACAAAGAGCTCAGAGGAATCTGGACACAAGAGTCTATGTCTCTGAACAAAAGAGCAGCATCATATGAGGGTAACTCAGACTACTTTGTTCATTCTGGTTCCTCACACAGAGCACTCCTATCTTTCATGCAGTGGGATGTGTGGATTGGACCTCACGAGGGCAGACACTGAGCCAGACACTGTCATGCAGCCTCTTAGAAGACTTCACAAGACTCGAATCCCCCAAGACAGCGCCCCTTATCCTTGGGAAGTAGTTTGGAAGAGCAGCTGACAAATTCCCAAATATTGTGTATAAATTTTTGTTTTCATTTAATTGGACTTTGTTATATAAAATTAAATAAAAAATTATATATATATAAAAAAATAAATTATAGAAGACTAGCTAATAAAGAGCCTAAGCTATTTTAGCATTTATGAAGATTAAAAAAAGAAGAAGAAGACTTCAAGACTGCTGACACATACCTGACATGGACATTCAGAAGATGAGTATTCTACATTGCGATGTCAAGTTTCGTGCTGACAAAGGGGGAGTGAGTATCTGGATCATCTAAAAATCTCAAAGTATGATTTGATCTTTAGCTTCTTCACAAGAGGGCCACAGATGTATGGTTAAGGGAGGCTGAGACCTTCCATGCAGTACTGGGGAGCTCCTAAGTCATCCTTCTACGTTAAACGGATCATTGGGTCTTTTACCTGTCAGCCTACATGCATTTTTAGTCAGGAATTCCCTCTCCTGCCCACTGGGAAACTGGATATGACCCACCTACAAAATGGAGTCTGAGAGTATCCTCTCTTATTGAAGTGGGTCTGAGATAACCCCTCTCCACAAGGATCCCACAACTATTTGTATTCTGACCAAAGGGTTCTCAGACATGCCTGCTCTAATGGAGAGCTATAGTCCACCAATATCCAAAGGGTTCTCAGACCGAATATGCCCTAATGAAGTGGACTATTAGGTGTATGTCATTGGGCCACAGATCGCTCTCTTTGACCACAGAAGTTCCAACCTCCTGCCTCTCATGTACCAGGGTGCCTCAGATCTTCTCATTCTGCCCACACTTTCTTCAAATATGTCCTTCTTTCCAAGGAGGGCCTCATTGTTACTCTCTGATTCAGGAGCCTCAGACATTCCCCCAAACATGAAATTGGGATATTTTTTCTTTCACGTCCTATTACTTTTCCAGACCACCCAGGCTTAAAGTAACAAGAGCCCAAGAGTAGCAAAGTAGAGTCTAGAACCAGCATACTGCCCTAAGGCAGAAGCCAATATAATGTGGCCTCCATCATTCATAGCTAGACCTGAAAAGCTGAACTTCTGTTTGGCAAGGAGAACCAGCTTGGGATTTTCACAGCCTTGTGGATGAATACTCAGACTGAGACCTCTGCCTGACACAGTCACCATAGTGGACAAACATTTGAGTCTCCGATGAAGAGGTGGAGCTGATGGTAAGGAGTACCTAGAATGGACTCTACTGCATGAGTGGGCTGGCACCTTGACCTCATGTGAATGACTAGGAATACAAATTTCCAACTCTATACAATACATGCTAGTCTATCTCTATGAAAAGACCTTGGATTTCTTTCGACAAAAGCCCTCAAACATTTCTGCTCTGACCCTGGGTCCTTGTATTTTCTCCAGGGCTCTTGACTTGTCAACTCTTCCCCATGCTCCTTGGAAAGTCCTCCAAATCTCTCACCTCTGAACCCTGTATCCCCTTTTTGTACATCTCTCCCACTCATACTGAGGCACATTCCAAGATCTAAATGTGAGGCCTGCTCCGTTGACAAAGGGACAAAGGGTGTCTCATACATATTCTGTGTGACTAATGGAGTAGTGACTCCACCTCTGGCCAACAGAGCTCAGACCTTCTTTTCCCATCATGTAAGGTGTCTATACTAACGTCCTCATCCAAACGGCCTCTGGTTTTACCTTGACCAAGCAGGTGTCTGACATTCCCACTCTCTGCAAAGGGGACATCACATTTACAAAATTATAGACAAGGAAGATTTGGCATTCTCTCCTGCTCATCAATGTAACATTTCTCCCTAGGTTTGTGTCTCAGAGCTCAAGAGAAGTAGCAAGAGGCTGGAATACCAGTCATCATCTTCTGAGCATTAGAAATGGAGTGATCCCAGCATAGTGCCCAGACCGAGATGGCTGAACACCCAACCTCTAGCGTGACAAAGTACAGACACCAGCTACTCTCTTGGAATAATGTTCAGATTATGGCATATCCTCCTGGAGATGCCACAGATGATAGAGTTTCTTTGTTATTGTTGTTGTTATTGTTGTTGTCCTCTTTCTTAGTGTTGTTTTTGTTTAGTTTAGAGGACATCTTAATAGTTTCTTGTTATGTTAATCATTTTTTTGGCATAAAACTCAACTACCAAAATGATTAATTTCTTCATATGTTCTACTGTGTTGGAAACCACAAATTATGTCCATTTTCTACCCTATTCTTTCGAGCATTTAATGTAATTCAATTTTACAAATTTAATCATTTTAACTAGTACTCATAAGAATATATATTTTATGTGTAAAACTGTTTCCTGTACTGTGCTTATTTTTCCACGCGATGAAAGTTTTATTTGATGGGAAATTGGAAGATGCTTTCTTAATGACTCTTTAAAAATGTACGGTAACATGATTGTCCTTTATTTTATACGTAATATCCACTTATAAGTGAGTATATATTATGCTTTATTTCTGGGTCTGGGTTACCTCACTCAGTTGATTTGCTATTTCCATCCATTTGCCTGAAATGTCTGGTGTCCTGTTTTTGAATTTTTCTTTTCTTTAGTCTATTCTTATTTTACTTATAGATCACAGTTCCATCTCCTTCCCTTCTTCCCTCATTCCCTCTCCCTCCCTCCCATACCCCCCCACCACCCGCCCATAGCATTCCTCTCCACATACTCCACAGGGGAGATTGATGCCTTCCATGGTGATCAACAAAATCTGTCAAGTCATTTGGAGCAGGGACTATGCCCTCCCTCCTGCCTCTAGGTTAAGGGAGTATCCCTCCATGGGGAACATGTTCCCAAAGTACATTGTGCGCTGAGGGATACATCCTGGTTCTACTGTCAGGAGTTCCTTAGACTGCCAGGCCTTCCAGCAGAGACCCATGTTCATGGGGTCTGAGTCGGTGCCCATGCTGTTTCCAAGCTATAGGTCTGGGGGCCCATGAGCTCCCCCTTGTTTGAGTCAGCTGTCCCTGTGGATTTCTGTACCTGGTCTTGTCCTCCTCTCTGTATCTGGATTCCAGTTCCGCTGAGTGTTTAGCTATGGGTGTCTGCTTCTGTTTCCATCAGCTACTAGATGAGAGATCTATGATGGTGGATAAGTTAGTCATCAATCTAATTATGAGGAAGAGCATTCATGTTAGCCCCTTTCCACTGTCCACTTAACTTGTTAGTTGAGGTCAGTCTTGTAGGTCTCTGGACATTTCTCTACAGTCAGTTTTCTCTTCAAACATACAAAGGCTCCCTCTATTAAGGTATCTCCCCCCTCTGTTCTCATCTATTCCTCCCCTGACACAATCTTCCTTGCCCCACATGCTCTCCTCTCCTCGCCTTCTCTTACTCCTAACTTTCCCTCTCACTCATTGACCTCCCCCACTCCCAATATGCTCAGGAGATCTTGTTCTATTACCCTTCTGTGAGGACCTTGTATGAATCTCTTAAGACCAGCCTTCTTGTATCCTAGTGTCTCTTATGATGTGAAGTATAGGCAGGTGGTCCTTTGCTTGTGTCTACAATCCATATATGAGTGAGTACCTACCATGTTCCTCTTTATGTGACTGAGTTACCTCATTCAGGATTTTTTGCACCAAGAAGTTCTATCCATTTTCCTGAGAAATTCAAGATTGCATCCCCCCCCCACAGAGTAGTATTCTTGTGTTTGTAGTTCCTGATCATTTGCCCAGTTTTTCTATTTCCAGAATTCCTTCAGTGTGTGTTTTCTTTATTGTCTTTATTTCAGTTTTCAAATCTTGAACTGCTTCCTTCACCTGTTTAATTGATTTTCTTGGCACTATATAATTTCTTCAAGATTTGTTCATTTCTTCCAATTTTTTGTTTATTTTTTTCTTCAGTTTCTTTAAGGGATTTTCTCATATTGTCTCCTGAGGGCCTCTATCATTTTTATGAAGTTATTTTTAAGTATTTCTCTTCTGCTTCATCTGCTTTGGGGTGTTCGGTCTAGTTGGTGTAGAGTCCCTGACATGTTGGTGTCATGCTTGTCTTTCTATTGTTAGGTGTTTTCTTGTATTGCCGTCTTCCCATTGCTTCTTCCAGTGGGTGCAGATGGAGTCTCTCTCTCTACCCTGCTCTCCCAGTGGGCTTAGTGTGCCAAAGTTCAATATCTGTAGCTCTGGGTGGTCCAAGTTCACTAAGAGGTCTCTCTCATGCAGAGGTACAGCAATGACAGTCAAAGATCAGGCAGGCGGGAATTCATGGTGGTCCTCCAGCAGATGCCCACTGATGGGGGTCAAAGATCAGGCACATGGGGACTCAGTGTGGTACTCAGTAGAGCCCGGCGATGGAGTCAAAATCCTGATGTCATTTTACAACAGCTGATTATTTGTCCATTGTGTATTTTCCTTTTGAATTATTATGAACTTTGTCACTATGTATTATGATTGCAGTTATTTTCTCTTGTGGTTCTTCCATAGCTGCATCCTGCTAAATGTCTATTTTGTTTATAAAAACTTTATTGTACTTTAAAAGATGTATTAAAGTGGTGTATGAGAAAATATCACCTGCATCTAGAAATATCTTCAGTAGCATTGCTCTCTAATGGATTATAAGTATCAATTATTACACAGTAGTAACTGAAAAAATACAAAATGTGAGGAAAGTTGCAGTATAATCCCTACAAATAGCCAGAATCAAAGGAAAGTCCAGTTACTAATCAAACCAATGTACACCGAATGGACATTGGATATTTTGTGTCTGGGCTTGTAGAGGACTGTATTTTGAATGTTCCATCTTTGTATCTTAAATGGGGTAGAAAATATGCTCATGTAGGTAAGAAGTAAAGGGTACTGTTAGAAACACTTTTTCCCTCAGCCTGGACCCAGGTCCACACCAGCCCCAAATAACACACAGAGATGCTGTATTAGATATAATTTTCCTCAGTTATTGTTTCTTATCAGCTAGGTGTCTCTTAAATATTAACCCATTTCTGTTAATCTCGTATTTCCCCCCCCTTATCTTACCAGAGAGAGGGAGCTGGCAATCTTCTCTCTGGTCCTTCATCTTGGATCTCCTCCCTACTACTTCCTTTCTCCTCCTTGCCTCCTAGTCCTGACTATCTTGCTTTCTATTGGCCAGCCAGAGCTTTATTCATTAACCAATAAGAGAAACATATTTGCTGAATGACATCTCCCATCATAATTGCACGTTTTTAGGTTTACATTATCATTACATAGATCTAGCTTGTCTGTATGTGTTTCATCTTTGTATACATGTAGGTAGGTAGGTATGGAAGCATTTATCTACTGTGTGTCTGTCATCAATCAACCTGTATGTCTATCATCTGTGCGTCTAGTTAGCAGTTAAATTTCTTCATGTTCAATGAGTTGTGTTGGTGTTGTCCTCACTAATTTGACCCTGTTGCAGTTTGCAGAGAGTAACTGTTGCTATTGTCTTGACAATAGCCTAGGTTTGGCGATTCCCATTGGACCCCCTTGCCCATCAACTCAATAGAATGTGACCTTTTTCTGGTCCTGGAAGCCTAGTTTAGTGACAAAATGGACAGCTGTGAGCTGTCTCCTTCACTATTAGGACGGCTCATTAGGATCACCAACTTCATATATTTTAGGAAATTTCCACTGAACTAAGTTTCCATATGATCTCCCAAATATCCCCCTCAGTTCCAGTTATCTCTCACTGTATTCCTTTCTCCACCCTAAATTTCCCTCCCCCATCAACACCTGATCCTCTCCAGTCCTCCCACACCCCAATCCCCCAATGACATCTATGTTGTTTCCCCATCCTTGGACATCCAGTTCCTTCCTCTATACCTACCCCCTCTCTCTGCTATCTATTGTAGATTGGTCATCACTGATTTAATGACTAATGTCTTAGTGTTTCTGTTGCTGCAACAAACTATAGGACCAAAACTAAGTTTGTGAGGAAAAGATTTATTTCACTTGTTGTAACGAGTATGGTTTTCCGCCTGCCGCCTCGTCTTGTCCTGCCTCCACGCCAGGCCCAAACTAATACACAGAGACTCTGTATTTGATACAATATTGTTGGCCCGGTTACTTGTTTCTTATCGGCTAGCTCTGCCTTTAATTATTAACCCATTTCTGCTGATCTATGTATTTTCACATGGCCTTCTCTTACCGGCGGCGGCTGGCATCCAGAACTCTCCAGACTCTCCATCATGACTCCTCCTTCCTACTTCCTATTTCCTCCTTGTCTCCTGATCCCTCTATCTTCCTTTCCTATTGGCCAACAGTGCTTTATTATTAACCAGTATGAGAAACATATACAAGAATGACATCTCCCATCAACTTGTACTTTTCCATTATGCGTCTATCACTGAAGGAACCCAGAGCAATAATTCAAACAGGGAAGAAACCTGAAGCCAGGAGGGTCTGCCTCATAACTTGTTTAGCTTGCTTTCTTAAAGAGAACTCAGGACCAGCTGCCCAGCACTTGGCACCCACATTGGTGGGACCCTCCCCCATCAATCACGAAATAAAAAATCACCCCATGAAACGCACAGCTGTGGATTCTTATGTGTCTTAGGGGCTCTCAAAACAACTTCTTTCTCACACTGTTGTTTTCTTTAATTTTCTTTACAGTTTACATATCCCAACAAAATCTTTCAGACATTATAAAACTTACAGTGTTGGCTGGAGAAATGGCTTAGAGGTTAATAGCACTACCTGCTCTTCAGAGTTCATTTCCCAGCAACCACAGGGTGACTAATAGTCATCTATGCAGAAATCTAGTACCCTCTTCAGGCATGCAGGTAGAACACTACACATAAGAAATCTTAAAACTTAGGTTGTGATTACATTCTATATTTTTTCTGTGAATGATTTTAATGAATACAGGCAAAGACCGTCTTTTCGTTTCCAATAGACCAACAGCCACAAGTAAAAGAAAGCTACACAACTGTCACATTTATGCAGAAGGCTTAGGTTGATCCTATGCAGACTCCTGGTTGTTGTTTCAGGCCCTGTGAGTTCCTGTGAGCCAGTTTAGTTGTTTCTGTGGGTATTCTTATGAGGTCCTAGAACCCACCCTGAAAGACCCACTTAGGGCGTGAGACCTCACGCCCCGACTCAGGGAAGGCGCCCCCAAATCACTCACGAGAAACGGTCTTGATGCAAAAGCATGAGGTCTTTTATATTCCAGTGCACTGGGGTCCACAGCCATACTCCACATGGGGTAGAGGACTGGGAACCCTGGGTACAAGAGTTCAGACAGCACCTTAGGGTTGCAACAAAGCCTCGCATCACAAACCAATCATCTCATGGCATGCAGTGCGGACCAATCAATTTGAACTATCCAAGCCCGCACTTAGCTCAGGAAGTCTGCTTTAGAAAGCTGGGGAGCTTGTGGTGGTGTGACACAGGCTCATTTCTTGTGTTCCATTCACTCACAGTTGTGTCAAGTACTTCGCCCTATCTTAAACAGTCAAGAATGTGACCTTTTGCTGCTCACTTGCTAGGAGGCAAGTCTAGGGTGTTAAAGCTAAATTAAACTCACCCTTACAACCACATTGTCACCCAACATAATTCTTCCACCTTCGCTTCAGCAAATTTCCACGGTTTGACACCAGGTTTGGCTGTGGGTTGATCATGTCATTTTAAAAAAGCTAGTGTACTCCATTACACATAATTATCACATTTCTTCATTCTTTCCTGTGGGGACACTCTGAGATGTCTAAAATTTCTGGCAATTATGAATAGAGTATCATTGAACATGGTTGCACAAATGTCCTTGCTGCCAGATGTAGCATCCTTTGTTTATAAGCCAGAGTAGTATGGCTGGATTTATGATAGATGAAGTCCCAATGTTGTGCGGTTCCATAGTGGCTCTGTGAGTTTGCATTCCCACCAGCAATGGATGAGTGTTCCCCTTGTTCCCATCCTCTCGCTTGTATCATTGGTCTTACTCATTTTTACAAGTTTAAGATGAAATCTCAACGGAGCAATTCTGGTGTACTGAATTCTGGTGTACTGCTAATCCCAACACTTGAGGCGAGGGGGGGCAGGAAGGAGGACTCACAAGAAGGAAATTCCCATCTGGGAGGAGTTCCAGCTCCTTTGACTTCCCACTTCCTAAGAGAGGTGTAATTGTGGTCTGATCCTTTGCCCCTCCCTCAAGCATCCAGGCAGAGGAAATACAATGTAGTTATTGTGAGATTCTTGGTGATCTGAAATGCACCCTGCTTGGCCAGGAGAAAGCACCTTATGGGCTCCAATGTGCTCCTTTCCACCTTCCCTCATTCTCCTATTTCTACCCAAACAGTAGCCAGGAAATGAGTCTAGCCAGAGGATAAACAAAACCACTGTGAAGTCAGGACCTTTGGACCCAAGGCTGGGCAAGGCAGCCCCCAGGTGAAGGGTCATAAGGGAACCTCAGCCCAGAAGAACTCTGGGGTTGAAGTGCAGGGAATGCAGGCAGCAAAGCCTGCCCTTGTAGTAGCAGGTAAAGCCAGTTGAGGTGGGGCTGCTGGTGTGGCTCCTTGCAGTTAGACCCTGCCTGGCATGTCTGAGCCCTGGGTTTTTTTTCCCATCCCCAGATCTTTCCTTGGGATTTCGGTGCCACCGTACTATCGTGCTTCTGCTATCAAGTGAAACCCCTGAATCCCAGACGACCATTAGGAAATCAATTAAAAATATGTTACAAGCCTGTTTTAATCGGGGCAGCGCTTTTGTCAGAGAGCACATTCCCATGGTGTGACTCATTGGGTTTTACTGATTCCAGAGACAAAGTCCTTGCCCTTCCCCTGCCAAAGGTCTAGACATAGTAGTAAACAGAGTGATGGGAATAGTGTCTTTCACGTGGGCAAGTAACCAGAAGCCAACTCACCCTCCATTCCCATCACCTTTTCCACTAGTATTTCTAACACTAATCTCCCCAGGACGAAGTTACTGAGCAAGTCTGGACTCACCCACTGAACACGTTCAAATCAGCCAATGTTTAACCTGCGCACCTAGCCTAATCCACTTCATATCTACAAAAATCACAATAAAGGGGCTTTGACAACCTGCCACATGCTCATGCACATGCTCGCACGCATGCAGCATCACACACACACACACACACACACACACACACACACAGAAGAACTTCCTAATGTGACCTATGAACTACAAACTGTGTTCTCAAGATCTATAGTAGTATATAATGTACTCTCCTGGCAAAGAATTTATGCAGGTCACTCCACACAACATATAAATTAAAAATTTAAAACAGAAAAGAATCGCCATCTTGGAGGCTGGGAGATGGCTGGAAGAGGGTGGAAAGAGTACTCCCTGTTCTCTCAAAGGCCCAGATTCAATTCAGCACCCACCTGGCAGCTCACAGCTGTCTGCAGTTCAGTTCCAGGAAACCAGACACCCACACATAGACATGCATGCAGGCAATACACAAATGCACAACAAAAAAAAAATTAAAAGGGTGGCACCTCCAGAACATGGATCTCAAAGCACACCCCAGTAATGGGCCAGCTGCCTTAAGGGCAGAGTGTGTGCCAGCAATTTTAGCAGTTTAATGATAGAAAAGCAGGAAGATCAGGATTTTGAAATCATCTTAGGCTCCATGAGATCATGAACTACAGGAGACCCTGAATGTCTTATGAAAACAACAAACAACCAAACAAAGTGGCTTTTCCTAGAATTGGGAAGCTAGACTGGAACCCAGGACCTTACACATGCTAAGCATTCTTCCTACATTGACTGTTTTATGTTGTTGTTTGTTTTGTTTTTGGATTTTACTTTTATTTACATAGGTGCTTTTCCTGCATGTATGTCTGTATGAGGAGTGTCAGATCTTGGAGTTATAAACAGTTAGCGGGCACCATGGGTGCTGGGAATTGGAAAGCCGGGTCTTCTAAAGAAAAGCATTCAGTGCTCTTAATCACTGAACTATCTTTTCCAACCCCTTGTCTAGCTATTTTTTTAATTCAATAAAATCACAGGGCAAATAAATGGAGAGGACAAGAGTGAAGTCCTATTACTTCTGAATTTCTGGCCTGTGGGGAATTGGCCAGGCTGGAAATTTCACTTTACTCACTTGTGGTCAAGGAATAAGTCATGCATCCAGACCTAGTGAAAGCAAAACTGGTATAATTTGTTTCCTTTTGATTAGCCGTGCCGAATGGCACCATGACCTCCTCCCCATGCTATGCAAGTATTCTAGCTACACTCATTAGCCTGTGTGGCTCTTCAGAAGTTCTTTTTAACGTTCCTTTGCTTTGAGACTAATGTCTGGCCCATAAGCATCTATATGAGCTTTGCTGCCTCTGCCTTTTAGTGCTGGCTCATGGATATGAGTCTGGAGTTTACTCACATAGACTTATCAAAGGATGTTAATTTAATTCCAGAACTTAAAGCATCTAGTTGCCCACAAAAACATACTAGGAATGTATGAACAAATGATTCAGACCAAACAGCCTGGAGTAACTGAGATATGGTTTGCTTCTTCAAACAAACAAAATCTCACACAAACAACACAAACCCCACATGCAGGACACACAGGGAAAAGACCAACAGCACTTTCCAGGCCAGAGAGGTTGAATAAGAAGGTCTCGCCATTCAAGCAAGGAAGTTATTAATATAGGTGAGGGGGGTGGGCACACAATGACAGCTAAAGCTGTCATATTTATATGGGTTAAGGTTACAGGTGAGACATAGCCCAATGCCAGAGAAGCAAGGTTTAATCATAAATAGGAATGGACATGGTTGTCTTTATAAGATGGTTTTTAAGCTTAAGGAGAGGAGCTTGTTCATCATTAGTCAAGCTCGTTTCAACCTTACTATGTGATGCAAGGATTTTCATGAATTTCTGATCTTCCTACTCTCACCTGTTCACCCCAGAGTGTTGGTCATACCACCATGCTTGATTTTTGCATTGCTGGCCAGTGAATTCAGGACTTCTGGATGTTTGGTGATTGCTCTATCAAACGTGCGTTTTCTCAAGCAAGAAAACTGTTTTGTATTGAAAAGGGAGATTCCAGCTAGAACACTGTACTCAATTACAGCCTACAGTCAGTTGTAGACTGCATGGAACAATCTTTGTTAATTGTAAATATGTATCACTCCTCATTGTTAATGAACAACTGATTTATCGTTGCTAGGCAGGATTTTGGGGCAGAAATGCTGGGAAAAAGAAAGGAGCAGAGGCTAATGTTCGCCGGCCAGACAGAAAAGGAGCAAGACATGTATAAAACAAGAAAAGGAACAAGCCATGAGCCCTGTAGCCCCACATAGCGATTAGTAAGAAATGGGTAAATTTAAGTTATAAAGAGCTGGCTAAGTAGGGCAATGGTGATGCATGCCTTTAATCCCAGCACTCAGGAGGCAGAGACAGGCAGATCTTTGAGTTCAAGGTCAACCTTGTCTACAGTGCAGGTTCCAGGACAGAAGACTGCAAAAGTTGCCAGAGAGAAAAAAAAAGCATGTCTTGGAAAACAAAACAAAAGACAAAACAAACAACAACAACAACAAACAAGAGCCCCCTTCATACACCAAGATAACCTATCTGCCAAGCATTTATAACTAATAACAAGTTTCTGTGTGGTTAGTTGGAACCTGGCTGGAGGAAAAAAAATGCGACTGCAATAGACATACACAGCTCCTCCCAATGACTTTCTGAAAGGTGATGTATACTGTCCAGATTATTCTTTGAATCAGGTAGTCAGACTGTTGAAACATGGAAGTATTCATCACTGCCCAAATCAAATATCTCTAAATGACACGGTGAAATAATGGCGATGCTTAAGCCTGGGATATGGCTTAAGCAGAAGACAACAGTCTCAGGATAGAGGTATCTGGAATAGGATATAAATGATGGTATACAAATATGTTATCAATAATTATGAAAAATGAACAGAATAACTTAGAGACCAACGTGGAAAAGGTACTTGAATTAAACTATTCCTCACTAGTTTGGCTTGGTAATGAGGATTTATAACTCCAGCTTCTGGAGATAAAGGCAGGAGTGGGCAAAGTTGAAAGCTACCTTGGTGAATTAAGAGCCAGACCCTGTCTCAAAATTTTTTTTAGTTAAAGACAGGTATAAATGTAGTTCATAAATACAGTGCTTGTTCAATCTCCAATAAGGCAGAAACAAAAACACACAGACATAAGTAGATAATACATAGATTTCTAATCAAGGGTGATGTATGCCTTTAGTACCAGCACTTGGAAAGGGAGAAAGAGGCAGGTGAATCTCTTCTAGGCCTAGCCTGGTCCACAGAGCCAGTTCTGGGACAGTCAGGGCTATAAGAGAAACCCTATCTCGAAAAACAAACAACCAAAAAGTTTCTAAATAAAAATTTTCTAATGAATATAAAACATCAAAATAGCAAAATTAAAACCATGAGACACTATGGAGTTGGCTCACTGAATAAAACACTTGTTAACTAAGAATTTTGTTTTCAAAAAAAATTTCTCGGTGTAACAATCCAGCCAGTCCTAGAACTCACTTTGTAGATCAAGCTGGTTTCAATCTTACAGAGATCCACCTGCCTCTGCCTCCCAAAGTGCTGGGATTAAAAGCATGTGCAACCACTCTGGTTTAATAGCACTTATTAACAAGCTTGAATCTTGAGTTCAATCCCAGCAGGCATCTAAAAAGTCAGGTGTGGCCTCATGTGTTTGGAGCTCAGAAGGAGCATTCCTGAGGCTAGCTCCAGGTTTAATGAGAGAGTGGGTCCTGTGTGATAGTAAGTAAGACAGTGAGTGATGACGTAGAAATCTGAACCCTCTTGTGGTACTTGAATGCATTTGGCCCCATAAACTCATAGGAAGTGGCACTCTTATGAGCGTGGCCTTGTTGGAGGAAGACTTGGTCTTGTTGGAGGAGGCTGGATTACACTGGGCCTTTATTCCAAACTTTGAGGCTGGAGGGCACACCCTTAATCTCGACCACACTTTCTGTGTGGAAAGCGTGCCACTGAATGGGCAGACTCTTCTGACTCTCATGTGCTGGGAGTATAAATTCTTTATTTTCTTAAAGTTCTTTTCATACGGGTCTTTCACTTGTTTGTTTAGGAGTTACCCCAAGATGAAGTATTTTATATTGTTTGTAGCTGTGTGAATGGTGATGTTTCTCTTATTTCTTTATCTGCCCATTTGTCATCTGTATATAGCTGATTGGTACTACATCAATAAATACAGAAATACACTTTCTATTCATAAGTAGCTCCATGGATTTCGCTATGAAAAACAACAGTTTGAATTTTTCTACAGCGCCATTCCTAGTGTAACCATACACAATAATATAGAGTGGGGCTCAGAGGTAGGATGTAAGTGTTGTACCTATGAGGCCCAGGGGTGCATGCCTAACTTTTAAAAAAAGGAACTATGAATAGTTTTCTGTTTACCATGCTGGGTAGTACCATATCTCCAGTACCATAGTCCACAAGCAGATTCCAAAAATATTCGTTTGGCCAAGTCTTTTGGCACAGACACCTGTAATCCCAGCACTTGGGTGGCAGCGGCAGGAAGAACTCTGTGAAACTGGGGATAACCTTTTGGTTTAATTTTGTTTGAAATTTAACAAATAGAAACTTGCATCAAGATCCAAGTCTTGGTCCTAAGTCACTCTGTAGTGAGATAGTCCTTCTGTGGCACTGACCCGCCCATTGGGGGGTGTAGCCATGGGCGGAGTGACCTGTGGAAGGAGGTCGGAGGGGAGGCAGGAAGGCTCTCTTTCTGTCTTGACTTGGACAGGAGAGGATCGGATTAGCTCCTGGTGTTCATCTGTCTAGGTTGTAAGTTATTTCTCCCTGAATAAACATCTATTCGGCCTATTTGTTTATCCTAGTCCTTATTTAACCGTGATATCTGGTGTCAGAAATTGGGATTACCTGGGTTTCACCCAGGCGGCAGAAGCCGCCCCCTCCCCCACCTTCCCCAACGAGGCGGGTTTAACCAGGAGTGGACTCACCACAGCTTTGGGACATATGCCTCTTCCTTACCGCTAAAGCAGACCTGGGAGCCTCACTGCTTAACATTTTTGCCCATTTCCCCATGGGACTTTGCATTTGCGCAGAGCCACTCAGGGGCACACCTGCCCTTGGGCACTAAAACTTGCACGCTTTTAGGTCTTGTGTTCCAAGTAACTCCAAAGTACCCTTTGACAAAATTCTGCTTGCCATACTCTGTTAGAGAGCTATTCTACAGGGACCGGAATCAGAAGGATCCGTCTGCTGCCAGACAATATTTGGCAGCACACTTCTAGACAGAACCGGGATCAGAGGGCCTCGGCGGCTAGGCGTGGCTATTTGGTGACACACACTCAGGGCGTAACTACCACAAGCTGAGATATACAACTAAAAGCATCAAAGTTCCAGGACAGCAGAATTACCTAAGGTAATTGTAACATCCTTTGCAATTTAAGCTGATATAAACTCTGAGATAAATTGTTCCAAAACTATGGCAGATAATTTTACTATGCAGAACTTTAGGAATTATTTTACTTCATATGTAGAAGGAATTTTAGCAGAAGAAACTTATGACTGGACCAATATATACTTTTATTTTGTAATAGCAATGGGTTTCATCATTAACATGATATTCTTAAAAAAATGGTTTGAATTACAGCAAACATTAAGGAACTTGTACAAACCATAGGAGACTTAGTAACAAGGATTTGAAATATTGAAAATGATAGAATTCAAAGCATAGAGACAAAGATTCGAAATATTGAAAATGATGAAATTCAAAGCATAGAGACAAGGATTCGAAACATTGACAATGATAGAATTCAAAGCATAGAGACAAAGATTCGAAACATTGAAAATGATAGAATTCAAAGCATAGAAAGTATAGAAAAGAAAACGTTCAGAATATTGAAGATGGCGGGTGGCGAGCTGACAGGAATAATTTGTTTCATGTCAGATACCTCAATAAGCAGAACAAGAAACAATGCAATGCATTAACAAACTAGCAGAAACAGCTCGTTTCTGGGCGGAGGAAGCTTCACTAATAAGTTTAAAAAACTGGAACATTAGATAGAAAGACTAGATGACAGAATCTCTTCCATGTCTGAGGATAATGGCAAGCTAGCAGATAGAACATTGTTTCTGGAAGGCAGTTTATGCCATTCAGATAATATCTAAGGATGATAAGATTAAAAACACATGGAATCATTTGTAGTTGGAAAAGTAAAGAAACTGACTGATGCAATGAAGTCTCTAGAAAGTTATTTGTTTC
>NW_026127086.1:0-169463 GCF_943737965.1 Phodopus roborovskii
CTTTTACTCCCAAGGAGACATTAGACATGATGCTTTGAATAATATTGCATCATATTCTGCAGTATTATTCCATGTGTCCTCAAATTATCCCCTTACTCATTGGAGCAATAAAGATTTGACCTTTGATCTGCTGGTCTTCCAAGTTCCCTTAGTACACAAGGAACCCCATAAAATACTGATGTATTATTCCAGATCCAAGAAACTTATGTTACCTGTCTTCATTCTGGTAACTAGAAATAGAGAAAATTCCAGTCTTCATGTCAATTCCTATGTAGCTGATGATAAAGTTGAGAAGATTATAGAAAGAATGCCTACCAGACTACCCCAAAATTGCTTTGGGTCTGCATTGGGTCTTCATAAATATGGCTGTTTTATACTCTTAGCTAGAATAGAACCTGACTGGTCTTGGGGATGTTCCCGACCACGCAGGAATTGCCCAATATTCTGTACCAGACAAATTAACCTGAAAGACTTTCTCTATTTTTGTCAAAGATCATTTGCTACTTCCCGCTTTGCCCTACACTGCCCTACACTATCCCTTTAATGCCTGGGACAAGCGACTTTCCACTTCTGCTTAAAGAGTGCTCAGTTTTTACCCCTCTAACCCGAAGAGGAAATGGATCAGACATCCCCGCCCCAAGTGGAAGTCGACCTGGGAGGTGAATCAAGGGTGTCTGCTCTGCTCTGGTTAGGGGGTTCTCAAAGTTCAAGAGTACAAGGTAAGCCAGGAGATCGGTGTACATCCTTGAACCATTAATCCTAAATGGTGTCACTTCCTTTTTGCACAGGTCTAGGTAGCCAATCATAAGTCTTAGGAGCCTGTCTAGCTTGGTACAGCTACTCAAGCTGTGCACAATTAATGTTACTGTTGCCTGGTGTCTTGAAGATCCTACCTTATGATATGGACATCCTATGCTGTGGAGGAGAATTGTAAGCTATATGCCACCAAAGAATACCTAAGAGACAGTTTAGATTTCCTGCTAAAGAAGTGGTATGGAGATGGATACTCCCCATCCCCAAATAAAAGAGTCCAGTTTCTCATGTTTTGTGAAAGGTGACCTGGGAGTCCCCTCTCCTGGTCATCTCGTGTACCGCTCTTCCCAAAAGGCCATATCATGGCCTTCTTTGTGTGGCAAACATAGGCTTAGACATTCAGATTGGATGTATCCCTCCCTCAGTGTCCTGATTTTACAAGTAGGTTTTAGACTTTGTTTTTATTGAAAAATGATCTTACCCCTTTTGTAGTTGAATGTTTTTCTCTGTCCCTCTGGTTTCCCTGGACCAGTTTTTCTCCCTAGCAAAGATGCTTATGAAATAATATTCTGAAGCCTTAATATTAAATACACTTGTCTGGTGAAGGCCTCAGGCACTTCTAGTGGCTACGTCTTGCGGAATTAACCTTCACTCTCTACAAATCTGTGTTGCCACAAGTCTGAGGCTTATTAGGTAATATTGCTAGATTGCCTAGCTGTGTTCTGCCTGGCAATTGGCTGAAACAGCTTTATTCATCAACCAAGAAAAGCAATGCATATTTGTAACATAGAGGATACCCTACGTCATCTTTTTCATTCACTATAGGAGGCCTCATACCAAAAGTATCCCTCAGAACTTTATTTTATGCCAAAGTGGGTACTTATATTCTCCAGCATTTAGCTAAGTGCAGTTCTCAGTTTCTTTGTCCTTAAGAGGCTTGACCCAAGATCTTCAGGCCAAGGGAAGCGACAGGCAAAGGGGTTAATCTATAAATTCCATTCTCTTTACAAGAGGTCTTCAGACCTACATCCTTTGCCCAAGTAGTCATTAGAGCATCTCTCTGTCCATCACAACCTACAATCTACCCTTCTAACTCTGATGACCAAAGACTCTTTCTTCCCCTATGACCTAGGTACTCAAGTTATATCTTTTTCAACTACTATGGAATAGTGTTTCCTGGCAGAAGGATTAAAAAAATGAGAGAAACTCTCACCACTAGCTCCTTCAAGGCCACCATGGAAATGGAGGACATCCCTTCCTTCATGCACATGGCTGGGTGTTCGGACAGGATTTCTAGACTGATACTGGAAAGAGAAAAGACCCAGGGGCCTAGGAAACGTCCGTGTTAGCATCTGTTTAACTGATTTCCTTTCTCAAGCATCCCCACCCCAAATCTATAAAGTAATTAATTTGGCTTGGTCTTCTGTCTTTTCCTGGTCATCCGATTGTTTGTTCATGCCAGAAAATGAACTCAGAGTTATCTAGACAACAATGATCATTCTCACCACATTATACACAAAATAAATCATATATAGGAAAGTGCTGCAGTAGAAAGACTTTTTTATATGTTGACAAGATTAATAATCTATAAAGCTTTAGAAAAGATTATTGAGTACTGAGTAAAATGCTACAAAACACTATTCAATCTGTTATTTTTATTATTAAATTTACTATTCATATAAGTTACTGTAGTTGAACAATTATCAAAGTGAAAACTTGGAAATTTCTTTCATAAATATTATGATTTTTAGAGTAGTCATCCATGTATATATAAACTGCTGTATTTACCTTTGCTAGATTATCTGAACCAAACATAGTCACTGTGACTTAATTTGAGAAAGCTATTTTGTGCTGACATTAGAATTGCCAAGACACTTCTCCAGAAGGGTGTATATTACCCTGAATTCCTATTTCCTGGCCATTTTCCTACTCCCACAACGAGTTCTTCATGCCTAGCAGCAATATGCTGGTATGGGTAATGTAAACATAATGTTTCCAAGGACTTCAAAATACCAACAGGATATCCAGATAAATGAGCAAAAGGTATAACGCTTTATAATATATCCCTGGCAGGTATGCAGATAAACACAGCTTTTTGTAAAATTAGGCACCTGTTTACCCCAGATTGTAGGAAAATGAAATCAAAGAGATAGAGTGGGGCTAAACAGGGAGTGATGAAGTTTTCAAGTCAATAAGGCAATGTCACAGGTAATTATATAGTAGAAAAGTGCCCCAATGCTCCTGGAATGATACAACCCTCATTGGTTGTTCAGCCAAAGGAAACATCCGTCACAAGGATCAAATAAAACCCCAAGATAAAAGCCTTTCATCCAGCAAGAACAAAAACTGCTTTAAAGAAACTGGCAAAATGTGCAATAAGAAAACCATGTTTCTATATCAGTAAGATAACGTATTCAACCATATCCTCAAAGTTTACACTCTCACAGTATATGATATGCTGTATAAAGTGACCTTTCAAAGAAACAACTTGACTAAGGGTTTCCCCAAGCTTATTCTGTACAACTATGCCACAGCTGCATCATTTGAATGAAAGTGAATGGCCCATGAAAAGAGCCACAGATATGAACCATTAGCCATATAGTGACTTCAAGGGGATTGGGATTATATGACCTTCCAGAGCAATTCAAATAGCTAAAATGTTGTTATAGGATTCAACATGTAAACCGAGACAGACAAATTGTTTAAGGCCATAGGGGTTATATTGTCTGGAAACTGAAATGAATCAGAAGCAGGATGAAAGTGTTTGAAAAACAACTTGCATAATAATAGCATTGCAGTGTTATTAAGCAAGCTAGAGATGTATTTGAACAGCATACAGGAGGCTGTTCTGAGGCTTCACAAATATACTAGGAAGCCCAAGGAGAACCCATCACTTAAAATGCAGAATAACATTTGTAATATCAATTCCTAGGCATCCTGTGCTCTATTCAAAACACTATTTCTTGTTCTTTCCCTAGTACAAAATAAGCAGTGGTTTCTGGCCCCCACAATCTCTGGAGGACCCAGGGTCTGGGTCACCCTTTGTCATTCAGTTATGAGGCTGCAAAGACCTCACTGAGACACTGATGGCCTCCTGACAGTGGGTCCCACCGTGTTGCCAGAGGGACCAGGAGCACACAGACTCTCAAACACCCCTAGCCTTTTCCCAATCGTGTTGCCCCTTCAACAGTCCTTGTATGGACGATGACAGTGGGCACCAAGACTAGCTTAGCACTGTTGAGCCTAAGCAAGGTAGAGAAAGCTTGGCTGTTTGCCCTGCTACTGCATGCACAACAGCCACTGAGGCAGCTCCTCGGGTCTGGCCCGTGCAGCAAGGCAGCTTCGGGTCTGGCCCGTGCACAGCCCCGAGGACAAGCCGGACGGAGCGCCCTCTGGAACTTTGCTTGATTCCTGAGGCCAACTGTCACTGAAGTTCCTGTGCTACGCCCTCCGGACGTGTCCACGGTTCTCGGGAAGGAAAGCCTCTCTCCAGAGGATACTGCTTCACTGCTGTTTGCAGCGAGTCAACACTCGGCAAGTACATTCGCTGCCCCTTCTGGGAGGGGTGACATCCCATTTCCCTTTTTTCTCTGTCAACTACCTCGCTGACTAAATGGCCAAACGCGAGGGAGACGACGGGCCAGCGGTCACCGCAGCCCGGACGTTACCCCCTGAACGTAGACAACAGCTTCCCCAGCCTGGGACACCCTTCAGTGTCCCCCTACCCCAAGGGTGGGAAGCTGTGGCCTCCCAGGCCTGGGACACCCTTCAGTGTCCCCCTACCCCAACGGCTGGAAGCAGTGGCCTCCCGGCCTGGGGACCCCCTTCAGGGTCCCCGAATGGGGACGATGACACTCCCACCCCAGTGTGGCAAGCACTAGACCAGCACCGAAGACCCATGGGATTTCGCATCTCCAAAGAGGGTGATTAAACGACTCCCGCGCAAGTTCAGGTGCCAAAAGCCTTATAAGGACAAAACATTCAAAGTCCCCGAATCCGGTACTGAGTGAGACCCGGAGTCTTAGAGCTTTGACAAAGATTTCATCTAGTAAGAAGACCCTGAACCCCATGGGAGGAGCTGGAAGAGATCAGGAAAGGAAAACTTCCAGTCCTTCCTCCGGAGGTTCCTGAGTGCAGGAGTAACCCACTGAGCAGGGAGCACAGACCATCTGACAAGCGGCCTGACACCAGAAAAAAGAGCGGCCTCAACTGTTGCGCCCTTGCCTGGGAAGGTGCAAAAGAAGCCTCGATATGTCTACTGTGTTTGAACAACCTATGGACTTTGACCAGTCGGGCACCAGAGTCCCTACAACATCTTCAAGACATTGTGCTGAAGCACTCCAGTGAAGGTCTCCAACGCAGATGGACTACAGTGCCTACGCCATCTTCTGCTGACTCTTCCACTGACCAAGCGTGGACATTAATCTCCCCACATATTCGAGGGCCCCTGCAACCCCCCACCCCGCCCAAGGAGCTCTGGGATCTTCACTTCTTCCCAAGATGCTCAGGGACTATCCCTCTCTACCCAGGAGGTTCTGGGAGGAGCCCAATGTGATCCAGGGGCTGCGGACATTCCACATCTGCCCAGCCCATCCCAGACCTCCCACCTTTCCTGGAAAAGGAAAATCAAGCATGCCTCCCTTTTTCTAGAAGGGGTTTCAGAAATCTAGCCTAGGGGTCACTGATCCCCAAAAGAATTTTAGATGATCCCCTTCTGACCAAGGGGCCCTCCCACAGGCCCCATCAGAGAAAGAGGGTCTCCAAACCTTCTTCTCCAAAACGGGGGCTCAGTGATTCCTCATTTTCCCAAAATGGTTTGAGCCCCCTACCTCTCCCCAGAGGAGTTTAACATCTTTGACAGCTGCAGAAGGTGGCTGGAGTACTAATTTCTCTCATGGACAGGCAAGTATGTACCCCGACTCCCCAAAAGGGCCCTAAGCAATGCACTTCTGCTGAAGTGAGCTCAAGTCCTGCCTCCTCTGACCAAGGGAATTTCATAACTTCTCCGTTAAACCAGAGGGCTTTACAAGTCCTCCACCATCAACAAATGGGCTCAGCTCTTCTCTAACAGCCCCAAGGGGCTAAGCCCAACCCCTATACCGCAAGTGAGCCTCACACCGCTCCTACCTGCCCAGGCAGAAACAAAAGTATCCACACCTATAGCGGAGGGTCTAGGAACGTTGCCATCGCTGGAAGGGGGGCCCCCAGAGAGTTCCCACGTATCCACAAGAGGTTCTAGAAACTCCCGAGTCTGCCCAGGGACTCTTGGGCCTTCTCCAACACACACAGGGGCGCTCTAGTGCCTTTGCAGCCTTCCCCGGGGCCTCAGGTTCTTCTGTGTCTGTCGAGGGGATTCCAGGATTGTCCACATCTACAGCAGAGGGTCAAAGACCTATCCTTCTCTCGCAAAGGGAGTTCAAACCCTAATCCTGCTATGAAAAGGGGACCCTGCACCTTCCCACTGTAGCAAAAGGAGATGGAGAGATCCCCCCTCTAAACAAGGGGACTCCACAGTGTCCTCTCAGACCAAGAGGGCTTCAAATATTCCCTGCCAGCCAAAGGCCCTCCTGACTCGTCATCTGGCCCAAAATAGGCACACATATTCCCAGATGCTCCCTGTGAGCCATGCAAGTTCCACATCTGCCCAGGATGTGGAGAAGAGGCAGGCTTCTCTGCATCCTCAGGGGTCTCTAGACCTTTCCACATATGTAGGAGAGGATCTTGGAACTCCTGCCACACCAGGGATACCAGCACATTTCCCCACCTGTCCAGCACTCTCCGAGTTCCCCTACCCTATCTGATAAAGGGACTGTGGGACAGGGGACATCTCACAAAACGGCTTTCAGTCACACCCGCATCCTCAGAAATGGCTCTGGGATGTGACACATCTACAAAAAATGTTCCAGGACATAGTCCATCTGTTCTCAGAGTTGTGGATCCAACCCTAGGTCATCGGGAGGCTGTGGGATGTGACACGCCTACACAAGAGTCTGTAGCCATGTTCCTTCTAGAAAAGGGGATTCCTTGGATTCCCACCTGCACACAAGCACCCACAGGATCTCCATGCACTTCCCAGGAGGCTCTGGGAAGTTTCCCAGCTCCCCAAGAGTATCAGCAATCTGCCTACAAATGCACAAGAGGCTACAGAAACTTTGCCATCTGCACAAGGACTGTTAGTCCTTCCACACGCCCACAAGGGTCTTCAGAACATTCAACAAATACCCCAAAGGCTCTGAATTCCACCTTATCTCCCCAAGGGGCCTTGGAACCTAGTTTGCCTGTCCAGCTAGCTCTGGAACCTGACAACTCTATACAAAAGGCTATATCGCCTTCTCTCCCTGAACCAAATGATCCAGGAAATTCCTCATATACACAAGTGGCTCTGGTAAAATTCCTTACCTGCCCCTGAGGCCCTTAGACCTCCCACAGCCACCCATGATGCTCTAGAAGAGACCACACCTACACAGGAAGTTCTAGTATCTTCCCCTCATTCTGAAGCCACAGGTAAGGAACACTTATGTGTACTAGACACATTAGTGCCTTCCCATCTGAGAAAGAGGCCCCAGGGTCTATCACACCTCAACTAGGCGATTTACCATCTTCCCCATCTACACGAGAGGGTTTCGTGAGGATCCCTTCTCAGGAAGGAAATATTAGACATTCTCCCTCTGCTCAAGTGGACCCTGGTCATCCCCTTTCTACCAAAAAGAGGTTGAGAGATGATCCTTCTGACCAAGAGGACTCCAGAACTTCTTCTTCTGAGGAAGACAGTTTCAACCTTCTCCTTCTAAAAAAAGGTATGTGTATTTTCTCATGCTCCAAAAAAACCACCAGCAGCTACAAGTTCTCCTCAGGTGAGTACGACACCTTCTATTTCTGTCCAAAAGGACCTGGAGTGTCCCAAGTCTGATCAAAAGACTGTGAGACCTTGCCAATCTATCCAAGGGCCTCTTGGCCATTCTGGATCTCCCAAGAGACTCGAGGGCCTTCTCTGTCTGTCCCCCAAGGGTCTACAACGTTCACCATCTGACCCAGGGCCCCGGAGACATCCTCTGCCTCGGTCAAAGGCTCCAGAAAAATTGCCCCATGCCCAAGGGCATGGTCACTTTCCAAATCTGACTTAGGTACTGTGGAAACTTCCTATCTGCCCCAGGGTCTGAGGGAAAGTCCACATCTATACAAAGAACTCTAGGATTTGTGCCATTAGCCAAGAGGATCTGACATGTTCTAAATCTTCCAAAACATCTAGCGATCCTTCTGCCTCCTGCCTTTTGCTGCAGATCGATTAGAGTCCCAACCAGGGGGCTCCAGTACCACCCACACGTAAGCAGGGCCATCTCAGAACTTCACCATCTGTCCAAGTGTCTCTGGGACGTTCACCATCTGCCCCAGGAGCTCTATGTTCTTTGCCATCTTCCCAGGGCACATTAGAACTCTTGCCATCTGCCAAAGGGACCAGGCAACGTCTTCCATCTTCACTGAATGATTCAGGACATTTCCCCCACCTCCCAGGAGATGTGAGAGTCTCCTCATCGGACGAGGGATTTTAGGACTTGTCTCCCATGTTCAGGGGCCCTCCTCCAAACTTCTTCATGCTCACCTGGGGGTGTCTTTACAGAGGCCTATGCAAATGCAGCAAAGATCTCTAGATATTTCCACACCTACTGAGGGTGCTACTGATACTTTGCACTCTACCCAAGGGGCTTTAGGACCTTTGTTATCTTTCCCAAGCAAAGCAAGAGCTACCCATTCTGAACAAGGGTTGCTAGGAGTTTTGCCATCTGCACAAGCAGCTCAGGAAATTTCTCCTTCAGGCTTCATGCCTGTTGGACCCTTACCAGAGAGTCCAGAGCCTCTGGGCCTCTCAGCTTTGTCTCAGGAGACCCTTCGCATTTGCCACAAGTTCATCGATGTTCGGAGTTGTCTCAATATGGCTCAGGGGCCTAAAGTTGATACCATCTGCAAAATGGCATCAGAGAAGTCCCTCATCCTCAAAAGAGAGTATAGCATCTGTAGACTCTGCCCAAGGGGCCGTGGGACATTTCCCATCTGCACAAGAGTCTATAGTAATTTCCAAGTCCACACAAGGGGACTCCAGGATATTCTTGGTTTGTTCAGGGGGAATGTGTCTTCTCAGGGGACCCTCAGACGATTAACCCCTGTGAAAGTGGAGACATATTCCCATGCCCCAGGATCTCCAGGGCATTTTGAAAATGTCTCCAGGGTTCCCAGGACTTACGGTATCTGATCACGATGCTTTTGCAATTTCCTTACCTGCCCAGGGCACTCTCAGACATTTGCCATCTGCTCAAAGGGATGTGGGACACTCCCTGTCTGCCCAAAGAACTCCAGAACTGTCCACATTGGCAAATGGGACAGAACAACTTCTGGGGAACCCCACTCAAGTGGCTCTGATAAACCCACCATCTTCCCGAGGGGCTACACAACGTTGTCAGTGTGACCAAGATACAGTAGAACGTTTGCCACCTAGCGTAGGAGTTCTTACAAGTTCCATCAATCATCTGGGGGCCCATAGACGTTTGACATCTGCCCAAGAGACTCTTGATATTTTGCCATCTTACTCTGTTTCTGTCACGGGGTCTGAATGCCCTCCACCTGCTCCAAGAGCTCGGGAAAATAAAGTCTGTTAAAGGGTCTGAAAAACTTTCTGTATCTGAACAGGTGCCTCTGGGTAACTCCTGTCTATGGAAGAAACTCAAATACATGCATCGCCTTCAGTAGGGTGTCGGAATCCTTGCTCCTCTCCAAGGAGGCACGCAGAAGTGTGGTGCCTTCACAAATTGTTCTGGGAGTGTGCTCCAAGTGTTTCAGAGTCTATAGGAGCTTTGTCATCTGCTCTGGAGAATATGTCACTTTCCCTCATTAGCCATCGAGTCACCAGAGCATTCACAAAATGCCAAAGCAGGTGTGGGGTCTTCTTCCTCTGCCACAGGGTCCCTAGGACCTATGGCATTTGCTTAAAAGTCTTTGGAAAAATCCTTATCTGGACAAGGGCTTATAGAAATATTGCCATCTTCCCAAATGGAAGTGGAAACTTTCCTTTCCACAGATGGCGTGGTGGAACTGTCCACATCCACAAAAGAGAGAGAGTAGAAAATATATCATCTGCTGAAAGACCAGAGAATCCTCCTACTTCTTTACAGGAGGCTTCAAGGCAATCTCCCCTGATCCAAGACCCTCACCAACATTCACTCTCTGGCACAGAGGCTTGGAATCTTCCTCATCTAGTCAGGGATCTGAAGAGCCTTTGTTACCTGTCGGGGAAGGTGTAGAAGACTCACCTTACTCACAAGATGCACAGAAAATTTCTCCATCTACTTCACAGGCCCTAGAAGCTTTGGTAGATACACAAGGGCCACTTCAATTTCATACACCTGCGAAACTCCCTACACTAGGGGGATTAGAACACTCCACTTCTTCCAGAGGGGTTCCAAGAGGAGCCCAGCCTGTTCAAAATGTTCTTGGCCATCTGTCAACTAGAGGAGAGGGGCTGTAGAGTCCTCTGTGTCTGCTCTAGGAAGTACAGATATTTCTCCATTTGCTGCAGAACCTTCAGAACTTTCCTCATTACAAAATGTGACTCGAGCCCCTTCCCCTTGTCCTCAAGAGGGAGTGGCAGCTTTTCTTTCTGAACGAGGGTCTCCAGGACCATCTCTATCCATTCAAGGTTCTCTAGGACCATTGGCAACTGGACTAGGGACTGGGGAACCTTCCCTATCTGGAGATGTTACTGTACATCTGTCTGCATCTGCACCAGGGACTGATGCACAGTTGCCATCTACTCTTGGGTCTTCAGCATCTAAGCATTATAGCCAGATGAAAGTGGGCCTTTTGCCATTTGTCCATGGAGGTCTTGGACCTTCTCTGTCTGATAAAAAGGGCTCCTGGTGTGACCAAGTCCTCAGAAAGGGCTGTAGAAAATTTACCATCCAGTCAAGGGGCTGTGGAACATTCAACTGGTTCCCGGAGGGCTAATAAATCTCTATCTGGAGCAAGGCCATCTACCACATTCACCATGTGTCACAGAGGCTTTGGGGCCTGCTCTGCTCGATCAGGGAGCTGAAGAATCTTTGTTATGCCCCTCAGGAGATACACAACATCCACCTTCTCCACAAGGTGCTCAGGGCAGGAAACTGATCTATCTCCCCTCAGGTCTTCAAGACGCTTTGTTAACTCCAAAGAGAGCATCCTAAATTGTCCATATCAGCCTGTGACAACCTGTGTCCATTGCCATCCACTGTAGATGCTTAGAGCTTTCTACATCATCTCAGAGTGTCTGGGACCATCCAAATCTGCCAAGAGGGAACTAGGATACTATTCAACTAAAGGGCAGGCTGTACAATATTCTCCAACAGCCTTACAAACTACAAGAACACTGTCCCCAACCCAAGGGTGTGGAGGGCATTTGTCATCTGCCCCAAGTGCTCAGGAAACTTCTCAATCTGACCCAGGGAATCTAGCACCTTTGCTATCTTCCCAAGGTCCTCAGAAAACTTCCATATTGACTCAAGGGATGCTGGCTCCTTCAGCCTCTGCCCCGGAGTCTCCAGAACCTTCTGAAACTCCCCAAAATCTTGTGGGAACTCACCAATCCTCTCAGAGGAATCATGAATGTTTCTTATCTGTGATAGAGCCTGTGGATGCTTCTACGGCAGTCTCAGAGACTGCAGTAAGTTTACCATCTGCTCCACAGCCTCCACAACTTTCTTCATTACTACCAGTGACTTCAGTAAATTCTCTAAATGGTGAAGGGGTACTAGGATCTATCCTGCCTTCACAAATGATTCTACACATGTCACCATCAACAGGAGGGACTCTAGAACCTTTGGCATCTGCCCAAGGTGATGGGAGAAATTCTCCATTAGAAAAAGATAGTGTAGGACAGTCTATATCAGCACAGGGGGATTTTAGGATCATCATCAAGCACCACAGGGGATCTAGCATCTACTCCATATGCCCACAGGGAGACAGGGATATCTCCATCTACCCAAGAGGCTACGAAGGACTCCCTGTCTCTTCAAGGAGCTCTTGAACTACCCATATCTGCAAATGGGGCTTTAGGGAAATTTGTCATCTGATCAAGGACCTAGGAAACATTCTGACTCTCTTCAAGAGGATTGTAGACAGTCACTGTTTATTCAAAGTCCTCTGGAACATTCACGATCTGCTGTAGAGGCTGTGAGACCTTCTTGTAGCCAGGGAATTAAAAAACTTTTTGTTATCTACCCTAGCGGCTGTGAAAGCTTCATCATCAGCACCAGATGCTCAGAAACCTCTCCAAACCACTCTAGGGACCTCTACCTACTCTCCTATCTAATCAAGGGCCTGAGGGACATTCTAGGTCTATTCAGGGTGCACTGGAGTCTTTCTCTTCAAGTTCAGGGCCTCCCCAACATACAGCATCTTCCCTGCGGTGCTGGGCCGTCAGCATCTTTCCAAAGTAAGCAAGGACATTTGTCTTCCAAGGCTGAGTCTCAGGATACATTACTATCTGTCCAAAGGACTACACGGTCTTTGCCATTACCTTCGAGGGCTACAGCACATTTACAACATGATCAAGGATCTCAGGGATCTTCTTTATCAGTCTCAGGGGATCTAGCACATGTGCTGTCTAACCAACTTTGCAAATCTGCTTCAGGGAACTCTGGGCCCTTCACCATGTACCCAACAGTCTCTACAGCATCCAGCGTCTTCTGCAGAGATTCTGGGACCACCTAAATCTGCCCAGCACACACGTAAGAAATTCTCTTCTGTCTCACAGGCTTTGGAAATGTCTCCATGTGTCCCATCGACTACAGGCACATTGCTACACCTGCCAGTGACTCCCGGACTTTGCCCAGTATTACAAGCAAGTCCAGCCCCTTGCCCAAGTTTACAAAAAGAAGATAGGTCATGCCTACATACACAAGAGAGTCTGGATCTGAACACAACAACACAGGGCTCTCTAGAACCTTCACCACCCGCTCGGGAGCCTGGGCGAACTTCCCTTGGTGCAAAAGTCACTTTGGGGGCAGTCCACATCTGCACATGGTATTGAAGGACATTCAGATTCTACTACAGAGATTCTAGGGTGTAATAAAAAACATGAACAGAAGGAATTAGTAGTTTGTCCACCTGCCCAAGTGCCTCTGGTAATTTCTTTATCTTCACAAGGAACTCTACGAACTTGTTCATCTGCCCAAGAGACTCTGGGGCCTTCTCTATCTGCCCAGGGGTCTTTAAAACTATCCTCACCCACACAAGGAATGGTAGGGATTGTGCCATCTGCTCGAAGTGCTTTAAAACATCCAACTTCTTCCCATGAGGCTCCAAGGGTTTTTCCTTCTGCAAAACATACTGTACAAGGGCCATTTCCTTCCCCGGGGGTTACAGGATGTGTCCTATCCTAAGGAGAAATCTAAGGGATCTCTTTTGTCTTCACCATCGGCACCAGGTATTCAAGAATATCCTCCTTCTGCCCCACGGACTCTGGGACCATTTGTGTCTTCTAAAGGGCATAAGGAACTCTGCACAACTGCAGGGGGGGACTTTGCCAGTGCACAGTTCTTTGCCATCCATTCAAAGGACCCCAGAACCTTCAGTCAATTCCTCGGGGATGTGGGGACAACACCGATACTCCCAGAGAACTTTGGGGCATTTGCCTCATGTGGGAGAGGGTGTGGAATCTTCTCAATCTGCTCCAGGGACTATGGGACAATTGCCATCACCTCAAGTGCCTGGAGGACATTCAAGTTCTGCCCAAAGGTGCTACAGAATCTTCTTCCTCTAGCCAAGGGTATGTAGCATCTTTGAAATCTGCCCAAGAACCTCTGAAGCTTTCCATATCAGCTCGGGCAGTGCTACATACATCTCTGTCTGCTCAAGGGGCTCTACAGTCTTCAGCACCTTGTGCAGAAGGTCCAGAACCATACACAAACTTCCCAAACACCCAAGCTGCTGCAGGATCTTCCTCATCTGCTGCAGGGCATATGGGTCTCTCTGCCTCACCACAAGTGACTCCATCTTCTTCTCATTCTCATGAAGGTGATGTCAGACTTTGCCAATCAGCACAAGGGCCTCTAGGGATTCCCCCATCTACGCAGCAGGCAGGGGGACAGTTCTTATCTGCTGAAGGCACACTGGGACTGCCCACATCTGCACAACACACTGTTGGAACTATGCCACCAACTGAAGGAACTCTGGGGTCTACCCAAAACACCCAGGTGATATTAGGGCCTTTGCCATCTGATCAAAGGCCTCTGCGAACCTCCTTACCTACAGAAGGCACTGTAAGAAGACATCAAGCTGCTGAAGGGCCTGTGTATGCTTCTCCGTGTCCCATAGTATCTCCAGGACTATCTGTGTCTCCACAGGGGCCTATAGCAACATTGCTGTCTGATCACGGATCTAGGAAACACCCTGCTTCTTCTCAAATCACTCCAAGAACTCAGGCTGCCCAAAATTCCCCACAACATGCAATTTCTGTCTCAGGCCTTCCAAATCCTTCCCAATCTGTACAGAACACTCCAAGATCTTTGTCACCTCCTCCAGGTACTGGAACACATGCGCCTTCTGGCCCCGGTTCTCAGAAAATGTTCCCAGTTCCTACAAGCTCGGGGCATCCTGAAACTTTGCCACATGTTGGTGGGCCTCTAGAACTTCCCCCGTTTGTGGAGGGGACTCTGTGTCCTTTTTCATCTCCCCTAGGAGATCTTGATCATTTGAGTTCATTCTCTGGCAAATTGGAATCATCACATCCTGCCCAAAGAAACTTTGGTCATTTGTCATATGTCAGAGTGCCTGCAGGAAATTCTCCATCTGTCCCGGGTCCTAGAGAGCTTTCACCATTGTGCAAAGTTCCTAGAGGACAGTCATCCAATGTGTCAGGTGATCCACCACCTCTTCTCTCTCCTCATTGTCATCCACAACTTACGATATCTGCAGAATGTTCAGCATCTTCCAAAGCAACTCTAGAGTCCGTGTCATCTGCTTCGAGCAGCCTAGGAACACTCCAATCGACACAGAGGTGTCAGGGACAAGTGTCGCATGTAGGAGAGTCTATGGAAATTTCTTCACCTCTTGCAGGGACTTCTGTATATATACCTTGTGTTTCAGATCATCTGCGACCATCCTCTTTAGAACAAGGGAGTCAAGCAACTTCTTCTTGTGCTCAAGGAGCTTTGCATTCCTGCCTATCCACACAAGGGTCTATAGGGCAGACCACATCTACACAAACGTCCCTAGGACATCCCCCATCCGTCCAAGGACTTTCAGGCACTTCCTTACATGCACACAGTACAGGCTCACAGTCGTCTACTGCACAGAACCCTGTAGCACATTCTCCATTAACCCCAGTGTCTCAGGGATATACTCACCTTGCACCAAAGATGGCAGGAACATTGAAATCACCCCAGTGGTGTCCGAGAATTTCTCTAACTGCACAAGGGTCTGTCAAACCTTTGCCATCTCCACGGGAGACTCCAAGATATTCATCATCTGTACCAGGTGCATGCAAAACATCTACATTTGTCCCAGGACATGTGGTATCTGATGCAGGGACTCTGGAACTTTCCATATCTGCACAGGCAAGCGTGAGTCCTTTCCTTTCTTCCCAAGGACATTTGGAAACTTCCCTGTCTGTAGAAGGGACCTCTGTTGTCTCCACACTTACACAGGACACTCTAGATCTTTCTGTTTCTTCCCAGGAACCTCCTCAGACTTTACAGTTTGCTAAACAGGCTCAACAAACAAATCCATCTATTTCAGACTCTTCACAATCTCTGCCTTCTTCAAGGAGGCACATGGAAATTTCTTTATGTGGAGAAGGAACTCTAGGACCTCTCTCATCATCCCTAGGTCCTATGGAAATTTCTTTATCTGTTCAAGTGAATTCAGGACCTTTGATAGCCTTCTCGGAAGGTGGAGGACCATGTCTGTCTTCACAGGGTACTCTGCAAGCTTCTACCAGTACATGTGCCAATCTAGGTGTTTCCAATTCTTCAAGAGGGGATTTAGGAGTTTCACCATCTACTCCAGTCACTCTAGGATCTTCTCCATCTGCCCAGGTGGATTTAGCAGGGTCTCTACCTGTCTCACAGTCTCTGAGAACACTGTCTGCCCACGATGTTTCAGGAACATTGACAGCTACCCAAGGGGCTATGGAATTTTCACGAGCTAGGCCAGGGGATACAGAATCTTTGCCATATGCCCAAGATGATCTAGAACTCAGGTCTCCTCCACAGGAAACTCAGGGACCTTCCCAAATTGTCCAGGGGGAATTAAAAGTATTGCCATCTTCCCAAGGGGATTTCAAAACTGCTCTGTCTACCTCCTGGCCTGTACAAACTTTGCAATGTTCCTCAGGGGCTTCAGGATGTTTCACTTCTGCACTCCAAGATGCTGGGGGCCCTTTCCTATCCTTTGAAAATAATTCAGGACAGTCCACATCTTCACAGAAGTATCTAGAATCTTCACAGAGTCCCCAGTTTTCTCTGGAACATTCTTCATATTCCCAAGAGTATCTGGGAACTACCCAACCTAGACCAGCTTCTAATTCCTTACGAGAACAAGTGTGGCAAAATGTGTCTGCACCTACAAAAGTGACTCTGAAACAATCACCCCCTCAGGAGGGGTATGAAGGAAATTCACCATCTACTCACGGAGTTGTGTGCTTGTCTACATCAGCACAAGGGTCTCCAGGACATCTGTCATTTGCCCAGGGGTCTCGAGAAACTTCTACATCTTCCCACAAATTGGTAGGCCCCACCTATAGTCAAGAGTCTGTAGCACAGTTCCCATCTGTTTCGGGAGATGGACTTTCTCCCTCTGCCCAGGGAATGCTGAGAACTTTGCCATCTTCCCAAGTTAGTCTAGAAACATCATCTTCTGTCCAGCCAAGTGTAGAAGCTTCATTACACGTGCAAGGTGCTCTGCAACACCAGCCTCATTCCCTAGCATATCAGGGACCTTCCCAATACACTCCAAAGGCATCAATAAAGTTGCCACCTCCCCAAGGGGCTTTTAAAATTGCAGAATCTTCATCAAGGACTCTAGGAACTTTGCCATCCCCTCCCAGGAACTCTGGGACATTCTATATCTGGCCAAGGTGCTGTCTGCCCTTGTGATTCTGACCAAAAGTTTCAAGGATCATCAACATCTCTCCAGGAAACTCTTCAATTTTCTCCTTCTTCTAAAGGTTCATGGGGACCTACTCCATCTGTTCCAGGGACCTTGACATCTTCTTCATCAGCCCCATTGTGTCCAGAATTGTCTATATCTGCCCAAGGCTCTCAAGAACCTTCATCACCTCAGCAAAAGTGTTCGGGACATTCACTATCTACCCAAGTGGCTCTGGGAATTTCCCCCATCATCACAAGAGTTTGTAGGAAATTCAAAATCTGATCAAGAGCCTCCAGAAACTTCCACATCTTCCCAAGAGAATCTTGGACCTTCTTTGACCCAAAAGTCTTTAGCACAGTCACCATCTGCTCCAGGATATTGTAGGCTTTCCCAGTCTTCAGAAGGTACTCTAAAAACATCACATACTATCCAAGGTGCTAGAGTAACACCATCATCTGCCCAAGGGTCTGTAGAATCTGCACCATCTGTTCAACATGTTGTAGGAATTCAGGCTCCTTTGGAGGGGCCTCGGGGTCCTTCCCAAGTGGCACCAGAGACAGCAGAATCTTTGCCATCTTACCAAGAGATTTACAACATTTTAAAATATGTCTCTACGACTCTAGAATTTGTCGTCTCTATCATAGAGGAATTGAAACTTTCACCATCAGCCCAAGGTGCTGTGGGTTCTTCTATTTCTGAACAAAGGACACTACCATCACTATCACTTTCCAAGGAAACTCTGGAACATTCTCCATCTGACCAAGGGTCTGTGAAATCTGCCCCATCTCAAATGGGGCCTTTAAAGCCTTCACTAACAGACCAAGGTTTACAGGAGGGGTCTTCAGGTGAAAAGGTTACTCGACAAGAGTCACCACCTCAGAAAATATATTTAGAAAATACATCGTCTACCCAAGGGGCTCTGGGGCTGTCTATACCATCACTAGAACCTCTTGGACATTCACCTTCTGCTCAAGGGTCTCCCAATACTTCCTTGTCATATCAAAGTCTCCAGGCCCTTGTTTGCACCAATGGCCTTTAGGACAGTCATCATCTGATCCAGGAGATCTTGGACTTTCTGAATGTACTCAGGGGACACTAGGAACATCACCATCCACCCAAAGTTCTCTAGAAATAACATCTTCTACCCATACGATTATAGAAACTTCATCATCTGTCCAAGATTCTCTAGGACATCTGCCTCCATCAGGGCAGATTCTACAACCTTCCTTCCTTATGACAGAGACATCAGAAAACTTGCCATCTTCCAACGAGACTTGTAATGTATCAGACACTTCCCCGGGGAACTTTGGAAACCTTGCCATCTATACCAGGGTCTTTGGGTCCTTCAATATCTGCCCAACATTCTGTGGCACCTTCTATATCTGAAAAAGAAATGTTAGGACCATCAATGTCACCAGAGAAATCTCCGGAACCTTATCCACCTGATCAAGGGTCTCTGAGACCCACGCCATCTGTACCTGGGTCTGCGGTACCCACCCCATCAGAACAAGGTTGTCAGAAAATATCTTCAAGTGTACAAGGAGACTCAAAATCTCAGCAAAGCTGTTTAGTAAGTTTATTGCATGCACAAGAAGCTCTAGGGCTGCCCATATCAGCACAAGGACCTCTTGGACATTCACCATCTGCACAAGGGACTAAAGACACTTCCTTGTCATCCCAAGAGAGTGCAGGCCCTTTTGTGCGGTCATCATATGATCCAGGAGATCTTGGAGATTTTGAATCTAACCAGGGTACTTTAGGAACATTGCCAAGTACTCAAAACACTCTAGAAACACCATCTTCAACCCATGGGATTATAGAAATTTCACCACATTCCCAAGCTGGTGTAGGATTTCCACATCCTACAGTTCAGCCTCTGAAACCTTGTTCACTTAGTTCAGAGACATCACAACCATTGCCAATTAACAAAAAGGCTTCTAAATCTTCAGAGTCTGTGTCAGGGACTCTAGAATCCTTTGTGTCTCTGCCAGGGGCTCAGGGAATTTGGGAATCTGACCAAGGTGCTGCAGGCACTTTGGTATCTGACCAAGAGAATCTGGGTCAATCTGCATCTCTCCATGATACTCTAGAACACATCAAAACAGCCCAAGAGCCTCTAGAACCTGTGCCATGTAAAAAAGAAAATGTGGGACCTTCATTTTCAGGGGGAGTTTCCGGAAGACTTTATGCCTCTTCTGTCACATGAAGGATACACAAGACATCCCCCTTACCACAAACTAAGGGCCAGACTTTCCAGTTCACCTAAAAGTCTATTGAGACATGTCCCATTTCCTGAAGTGCATATCAAATATTCCCTTTCAGAGTTTGATGGTTTAAGGGGCACCTCTTCTTCCGAACTTAGGCATGAATCTTCCAGGTATACAAAGAGGGACTCAAGTCCTACCTCTACTCCTCAAATAATTGTGCCATACCCAACAACATCAGACTTGAGCTGCAGATCTACATCCCCTATTAAAGAAGATCTCAGACATTCTCCTTCTCCACAAGGAATGTCCATACATTCTAAATCAAAGAAAACAAAATCAAAATATGCTTCCAAAGAAGCATGTCTCAAATTTGTCCCACCAGAAGAAGAGGGTTTGAAACTTCGCCATTCTTCCAAACACAGGGGCAAAGTTTCCATTTCTGACAAAGAGGGTGTATGGCCTAAAACTGAATCCAAAGAGATCCTCACTACTTCTTCTTCTGCCCATGGAGGCTTCAAGTCCTCAGGACTTCAAGAGTACTTCCAAAGTTCTGTATGTCCTCCAGAGATTACTAGACATTCCAGATCTACCAAAAGCAAATTGGATCTGGCCCCCTCCAACAGAGCAGATGTTCACACTTCCCATTCAGAACATGAGGGCCGCAAACATTCTTCTTCATCAAAAAAGGGCACAGACATTCATCTACCATAAGGGACCACAAACCAATAAATAGTACCCAAGAGAAGATAGAACCTTCTATCTCTAAGGGACACCACAGATCTTCATGATCTCATGAGAAGGGACTCAGAAATTCTCCATCTCCCCAAGGCAACCCTAGACATTCCAGATCTACCAAAAGCAAATTGGAACAGGACCCCTGAAACACAGCAGATGTTCACAATTCTCATTCAGAACACGAGGGCCACAAACATTCCACTTCACTTAAAAAAGGGCATAAACATTCATCTGCCGGAAGGGCCCAGAAACCAAAAGATATTCCCGAAAGAGAGCATGGAACTGTCCACCTCTATGGGATGAGGATCTGAGGAGGAGGAGGGACTCAGAAATTCTCCATCTCCCCAAATCATCCCTAGATATGCTAATTCTACCAGAACAAAACTGCAACAGGCCCCTCTAAAATAGAAGATCTTCATGATGTTCCTTCAGAACATGAGGGCCACAAACATTCCTCTTCATCAAAAGAAGGGCACAGACATTCATCTGCCAAAGGGGACAAGAAACCAAGAGATACCCTGAAAGCAAGGCACCTCCAATCTGTACAGAATGGGACATGGGAACTACTCCCTCTCACAAAAAAAAAAAAAAAAATCCTCAGACATTCCATGTCTCCCGATGGGACTTCAAGCCATACTCCTTCTACTTCTACCAGGAGAAGACTCAGATATAGCTCTTTTACTAAAGAAGGCACCCAAACTTCCCCTGCAGGGCCAATGGGAGTGTGAAGCCTTCCTCATCACCCTAAAGAGATGTTTGAGACACCCTGTGTCTGCCAAGGAGGGCTTCAGACATGATATTTCTTTCCAAGAGTTACATAAACATTCCATACGTACCAGACAGTGACTCGGGGCTTTGTTTGCTGTGCAACGGGGAGTCATACATTCTCCAGTTCCTAAACAGACTGCCACATCATTTCTGGTTGTCCAAGGAAAATTCTGACACACCCTACCTCAACTACAGGACCGGAGATCATTCCACTCTTACCAAAGGAGATGCACAGCCTTGCAATAGGAAATCGGGCCCACATATGTGACCCCCTATGTCCTAGGATGCCACAGATGTTCAGTCCCATACAGTCTCCAACGGACTCCACTACAACAAGGGAGCTTGAGTTCTAACCTGTGGCCCCTCAAGGAGGCATCAGGCCTTCTCAGTGTGACCAAAGGGGCATTAGACTTTCCTATGGCCACCCTGTTCAAGGCAGTCTTAGAATGTTTCCTTCTGAAAGAGAGAGCCTCGTACATAGCCCATCTAGCCCACTGAGCCTCACATATTCTCTTCTGAGCAATGGGAACTCATGAGCCCACTAATCAGCACTGGGCCAGAACTTCAACTGCCACCCTAGGAAGCCCCCGACATACCTGTCCTGCCCACGGAGGCTTCAGACCTTACAAGCCTGTCACATGGAAGTTCTAAAGATACTCATCTCAAGAGGGGAGCCTCGGCCTACTCTCTCTTTTCCCAGTGTCTTCAGATCTTCTTGTCTACAAGTTCACCCTACATTTCCCCACTCTGAACCACATGTGAACAACAGTAGTTTAGAACTTTTCCTTCTTATCAAACATCTGTGAAACCTCTGCAATGTGCCAAGAAGGCCACAAATACAACCCCTTTATAATCATTGAGCCGTAGAATTTCTGAAAAGTCACAATGGGTCTTCAGAATTATACTTCTAGGACCAGGACTATTCCAGCCTCTACTTAATAACTCCACCGGGTTTTAGATATGCCCCTCATAAGTAAACTAACTTCACTAATTCAGAGGCTTACACCTCACTGGAACATATTCTGAAGAGGTCCTTAGACATATTTACTCCAACCATAGAAGCACCTGAATTTCTAGGTATGCTTTTGAATCATACCCACTTTGAACGAGAAAACTTTAGTCTTCCTCTGTTTGTACTGGAGGGGTTTGAGACATGGCCCTTTCATGAAGCAAGCTACAGAAATGGCAATGTGACTCAAGCTTGTGTCCCAAATATTGATATCCTGCTACTGGAGACTGAATCCCTATTACCAAAAAACATAGGAGCTCCTCTTTGTGGTCACGGCTGACACGGGTCTACTACAGACCCAACAGAGACCAGAGCTTCTCCATCAGACTTGAGTGGCTAGGAAGTACACTCTCATGGAACTCTAGATTGAAGAGGCGTGGCAGAATAGAAACTTCACCCTGGATCCAAGGTCATCCATTTTCAAACTGCTCACCAGAAAGGTGCCTGTCCTCCATGTCCACACCTATGCAGCTTATCATAACTTTATGTAGGTGGGTGACCCAACCCCCTCATTTCTCTCATGCCTCAAAAACTGTCCTCAGAGACAAGGATTTTCTAGAGTTCTCTGAAGAGCTAGGGGTGTGACCCAACCCTCTCATTTCTGTCATGTCTCAAAAACTGTCCTCAGAGACAAGGATTTTCTAGAGTTCTCTGAAGAGCTAGGGGTTTGACCCAACCCTCTCATTTCTGTCATGTCTCAAAAACTGTCCTCAGAGACAAGGATTTTCTAGAGTTCTCTGAAGACTTGGAGATTGACTAGGGAGTGCCTGGACCTTCCTCCTCTAAGAAGGTAAGCAGGGATATTCCCCTCTGCCCAACATGGTCCGGAATCTTTCTCTTGTCCCAAATCTTAGTGCGTTTCTTTCCTCTGATAACCCGAGGCTTAAAATTCCCCTGTTGAACCGAAGTGCCCTCAGAACTTTAGCCTCTGAGTAAGGGAACTGGGGACATTTTACCTCTGACAAAGGGATATTGGTCACTCTGGATAGAGTTCACAGAGGTCAAGGAAACCAAGTCAATCCTGGAACCCATGCCACTTCCCTGAGCAAAATTGCCTGCCATGGTGTGGAATCACCACTCCCACCCAGTTCTGGTTGGGTGAACACATTCCTAACACATTAACCACACTAGGGCTCCCACCTGAGCTCTTCATGAATCCTGGTATTGATGCTTGTTCTCTTGCAGATTCTGCTGAGGACATGGACATCTGAAATTGTGAGGCCATGCTCGGACATTATGAGGTACGGTAGCAAATGAGATTTCTGCTCAGAGTTGTATGGGATTTGCACACTCTGATCCCATCTCCCTGTCACTAGAGGCTGAGGAACTCTTCTCTTCCCAAAGGTACTCCCTCCTTCTGCCTTTGATTAGGAGACATCTGGTTTCCATCCTGAAACAAAGGAAGCCCCATAACTTTCCAGTTTCTCCAAAGTAATCTTACACATTCATTTTGTGTGAAGGGGCCACACATTTCCCGATATCACAGAGTGGGCCTCAGTCTTTTTTTCTGAATAAATGAAGGACAGATTTATCCTTCAGTTCAAGGAAAGCTGTAGGCCCAATCAATACCTGTCAATAAAGAACCTCTGACATAATACCCTAACAAGAATGGTGGTAACATTCTATTTTCTCTGAACATGTGGAATTAGATACATCATTTCATTTTAAGGGTACCAATACACACTCATCTGATTAAGGGGATACAGACCAGGCCAAAGACATGAAAATTCACTTAGATGATCTTCCTTTTTCTCACATACTGTTAAGATCAACACCCCCCGACATTGGCTTCCTCGGAGAAATTGCTTCTGTCTGTGGAAACCTCAGCTCTATTCCTCTAACTGCGAAGGTCTCAGTATCTCCCTTTGTCCTGGGTGTCCACTCATGCCCAAATCACCAAAGGGATGTCAGATCAGTCTGAACTGATATCATGATATGTGACAGAACAATCTGATCTCTGACTAAACACCTTCTACTTCTAAGATTCTCCCAGAAATGGAGCGGACCCATCTTTGTTGCCCATGCCTGTGCTGTTGAGGAAAGGCTTGAGGAGGACACAGAGCTAGGCATTGCCACAAAATCTGTAAGAAGGAATGCTCTGCTTTCTGCCATGTAAGCCCCAGAGTCCCAGAACACATGGGTATTCTAGAGTGTGAGGACCTTTGTACCCGATATGGTATTGCCTGAATCTTCTTCCAATTCCCGAGGTACACTGGGGAGCTTCATCTTCTGCCCATGGGATTCTAGAACTGCCCTGCTCTAGTCAAGCATTCTCTCTTTCACAAACAGAGCCTGACACCTTCCACATGTGGTCAAATGCTATCACATCAAACTGATCAGGCATAGGCCCATGAGAGACTCTCTCTATAAAGAAGGGACTCCATTCCACTGTGGTTTGAGGTCTCATAGCACAAGTTTAGCAATCAGAGCATAAACCCTTTGAGAGCTTCCTTCAGGCCAGTCATTACAAATGGAATGACTTCTACACGTATGACTAGGTTTGGGCAGCTAAAAACGAAACAAACCATCCAATAAAAAAAACAGACTATAGGATGGAACCTAGTGAGGGGCAGTCACCGAGGCCTTCGGGAGAAGATATAGGCTGTTGCTGCATGTGTGTCTCCCGGAATGAACACAAACTATGAAGATACAAAACTCTGAATCAGTGTCTGAAGCTCGAGATCAGTGCTGGAAACTTTCTCTACTGTATAAGGTACCAAGGATAATTTATTCACCATCAACCGAAGTTATAGGGCACTTTTACACTCTGCCCAATTGAGAAACTGTTTTCAGTGGTTACCTCTTTTGCTTTTAAAGATTTATTTATTTCTTATATATACAATGTTCTAGATGGCATCGGCTGTCATTACATGTGGTTATGAACCAACATGGGTTTGGAGAGAATTGAACTCAGTACCTCTGCAAGAGCAGGTAGTGGTCTTAACTGCTGAGCCATCTCTCCAATCTGAAGGTTCCTCTCTTACATTGGGCAAATACCTTCCAATTTTCTATTATTATTATTATTATTATTATTATTATTATTATTATTATTTCAATATTATTAATGTAATAATACTTTATTTCTTCTCAGTTCATGGTACAGGATGTCAGAACTTCCCCAAGTCTAGGGTTGCCCTAAAATCTAGTTTCCCAAAGCGTCCTAAAGCATTTATTTGTTGTTACATGGTCCTTATATATTCCCATTCCTATAAACAAAATTGCTCTGAGTCCTTTCTTTTCTCATTAAAGTGGTGTCAGACCAAGGGGGCATTGTACCTCTCTGCACAAATGAGTGTCAGACATTCCTGATCTTCCCAGTAGGTGTGTGAGCCAATGCTCTATCTGCATCCAGTAAGAGGATTTCAGACACTGAATTTCTACAAAAGGGTGTCTGGGGAATCAATATTGAAAGGACTCTCAGCAGTGGCCCCTTTATCCAAGGGATGTCTCAGACCTCCACCCTCTGCTCTTTGGCACCTTAGGTCCACCCTTATGACTACAGAACCATAGGAGCTTCCTTCTTTCCACAGTGACCTCACACATTCCTCTATTAACTAAGGTTGCTTTAGAGCTGACGCCTCTGGTAGCCATACAAAGACATACGTGAACAATGAGTCCTCCCTACTTTTGATTTTAGCTCTTAGTGCAGAAGATAGAAAGATGAAATCATATCTTCCTCAAAGTTTGCTTATCAATAATAAACTATGCCTATCTTTTTCCACACATATGTACAGATGGATACAACCTTGAATAAACATCATTGCTTGCATAACCACCGATCCTGTGGGAAGAATGTTACGGATTTGTCACAGTATCTCAAAGATTTCGCGCAGGGTACGTATGTTTGAGTTGGGAAAACTAGTTGCAAGCTAGTGAGACAGAGCCAGAAGCTTTTCCCTTTCCCCAAGATAGCCTAGAACCTTCTCCTTCTAACCATGGCTGAACTCTATACTCCTATTCGACGAAACATGGCCAGAGGCCTCCTCCCTGTGAAGATGTTCGGGATTTCTCTTTTGCTCAAAGTGGTCTCATAACTTCCTAATCTGAGATGATGTGCACAGAACTCCCCTGTTCCTAAGGGACTTGCTTATTGGAGTTAGCATGAGAACACCCCTGCCCCATACTGTGTCTCGGTCCTTCCATACTTTCACAACGTGGCCTTACATGTTGCCCATCTGATTAAGGGGGAATAGGAACTATAATCTTTGACCCAAGGAAAGTCATGCATTCCTTTATTCTCAAGGTGACATCAGATATGCTCTTTTGAATAACAGTGCATCATACCTTTCAGTATTCTTTCACAAATCGTCAAGCTTTCCCTTCTGTCTTTAGAATACCTCCAACTTATGCTATTCAAAATAATAGAGATTAAAACCCTTCATCTTTGACCTTGGTGGCTAGGGAAATGTATTGTTCCACTTGGGTTTGAGGGCCCAGTTTCCAAGTGTAGAATTAGACACTGCGTCCTATCCTATGCTCTCCAATGCAATCACTAGACATCATTGCTACCCACATATGGACTGTTGTGACAAACTGAAAGTTGATGAAACCTGGCCAGGGGGCAACCGAGCAGGCTTTTTGAAGAAGGCTCTGGTTGCTGCCCAGACTCTCCAAGACTCAATAGAGGATGTGGAAATTCTAAAGAGTTGGAAGCTGAAGTGCAGTGATGGCACCTTCCTTCACTAAATAATGTAGCAGGGACATTCACCTTCATCAGAATGATGCATGGCATTTCCTCTCTCTCCAAGGGTTTTCAAACTCATACCTTTGACCAACCAGGTCTCCAAGTTTTCTCTTGTTCACAAGGGGCCCAGTGCTTTCTCCCTTCTCGAGTTTCTCCACTTCTTTTACTTCACTGAAGAGAACATCAAACCTCAATCTTAGGACAAAGCCTACTGCAGAACATCCCCATCTGCCCAAGGTGGTCTTCAAGTACTCGTTTTGTGGAAAAGGACCCGCAAAATTTCTGTTTCTTTGCAAGTGGGCCTAAGTCATGTCCTTATGACTAAAGAGGTCTCAGACCAAGTATAGCTTGCACCACGCTCTCTCTGTGCAAGTGAGAATTAGTTGGGCTCCCATGCAGGCCAGCATAGTGCAAAGGGGGTCATGGGTACCTGTTTTAACCACAAAGACCACAGAGATCCCAGTTGTGACTAAGGGTGTCTAGCTTGTGCCACAATGAGGAATAAGACCTGAGAATTGGCTCTCATGGCCAAAGGGTTATCATCCCTTCACCCTATATTCAGTAGAGCTTCAGATCTAGCCTCTGACCCTGGAAGGCCCTAGGGCATCCTCTTCCATCTAAGGGTACCTTATACATGAACTTTGAACTCACGTTTCCTTAATACAAATCCATCTGACCAAGATTACTAGTCAAACACTTTTGTAACCAATGAACCTCATAAGATTCTAGGATTAGATCAGATGGCAAAATACAGAAAGCTAAAACCAATAGTTGTGTCCTGTAACAAATAGGTGTAGACTTTCAACTTTTTACAAAATGTCTCATAAATTTCACTTATGATCATGGTGCATCAACATTTCCCCTCATTCCCATATAGTATGACGTATTACCTCTGTGATGAAGGGCTTAATAGTCATCTCTTTGTGACCCAAAATGCGATGCTCTTCCCCTCTTATATAGGGAGATTTAGATATTCACTCCAATAAAGAGTAGCTCAGACCTGCGTTGTGTGATTGAGGAAATCTCACATATTTATCAACTGCCAAGTGGGTTTTATACATTCATCTTCTTCTTGTTCAGTGTCTTGCAAAGTACTGTTCTGAACAAAGAGACCTCAGAGGAATCTGGACACAAGAGTCTATGTCTCTGAACAAAAGAGCAGCATCATGAGGGTAACTCAGACTACTTTGTTCATTCTGGTTCCTCACACAGAGCACTCCTATCTTTCATGCAGTGGGATGTGTGGATGGACATATACGAGACGAAGACACTGAGCCAGAGACTACTGTCATGCAGCCTCTTAGAAGACTTCTAAGACTCGAATCCCCCAAGACAGCGCCCCTTATCAGCAGGAAGTAGTTTGGAAAGAACGACGCCCAAATTCCCAAATATTGTGTATAAATTTTTGTTTTCATTTAATTGGACTTTGTTATATAAAATTAAATAAAAAATTATATATATATAAAAATAAATTATAGGAGCTAGCTAATAAAGAGCCTAAGCTATTGGCCTGGCATTTATAAGATTAAAAAAAAAAGAAGAAGAAGACTTCTAAGACTGCTGACATACCTGACATGGACATTCAGAAGATGAGTATTCTACATTGCGATGTCAAGTTTCGTGCTGACAAAGGAGTGAGTATCTGGATCATCCTAAAAATCTCAAAGTATGATTTGATCTTTAGCTTCTTCACAAGAGGGCCACAGATGTATGGTTAAGGGAGGCTGAGACTATTCCATGCAGTACTGGGGAGCTCCTAAGTCATCCTTCTACGTTAAACGGTCTTGGGTCTTTTACCTGTCAACTAAGTGACAGTAGGAATTCCTCTCCTGCCCACTGGGAAACTGGATATGACCCACCTACAAAATGGAGTCTGAGAGTATCCTCTCTTATTGAAGTGGGTCTGAGATAACCCCTCTCCACAAGGATCCCACAACTATTTGTATTCTGACCAAAGGGTTCTCAGACATGCCTGCTCTAATAGAGAGCTATAGTCCACCAATATCCAAAGGGTTCTCAGACCCGAATATGCCCCTGTGGAAGTGGACTATTAGGTGTATGTCATTGGGCCACAGATCGCTCTGCTTTGACCACAGAAGTTCCAACCTCCTGCCTCTCATGTACCAGGGTGCCTCAGATCTTCTCATTCTGCCCACACTTTCTTCAAATATGTCCTTCTTTCCAAGGAGGGCCTCATTGTTCTCCTCTGATTCAGGAGCCTCAGACATTCCCCCCAAACATGAGAAATTGGGATATTTTTTCTTTCATCCTATTACTTTTCCAGACCACCCAGGCTTAAAGTAACAGAGCCCAAGAGTAGCAAGTAGAGTCTAGAACCAAAGCATACTGCCCTAAGGCAGAAGCCAATATAATGTGGCCTCCATCATTCATAGCTAGACCTGAAAAGCTGAACTTCTGTTTGGCAAGGAGAACCAGCTTGGGATTTTCACACAGCCTTGTGGATGAATACTCAGACTGAGACCTCTGCCTGACACAGTCACCATAGTGGACAAACATTTGAGTCTCCGATGAAGAGGTGGAGGCTGGTAAGGGAGTACCTGGAATGGACTCTACTGCATGAGGTGGGCTGGCACCTTGACCTCATGTGAATGACTGGGAATGCAGATTTCCAACTCTATACGATACATGCTAGTCTATCTCTATGAAGAGACCTTGGATTTCTGCTTTCTCGACAAAAGCCCTCAAACATTTCTGCTCTGACCCTGGGTCCTTGTATTTTCTCCAGGGCTCTTGACTTGTCAACTCTTCCCCATGCTCCTTGGAAAGTCTCAAATCTCTCACCTCTGAACCCTGTATCCCTTTTTGTACATCTCTCACTCATACTGAGGCACATTCAAGATCTAAATGTGAGGCCTGCTCCCGTTGACAAAGGGACAAAGGGTGTCTCATACATATTCTGTGTGACTAATGGAGTATTCAAACTCCACCTCTGGCCAACAGAGCTCCAGACCTTCTTTTCCCATCATGTAAGGTGTCTATACTAACGTCCTCATCCAAACGGCCTCTGGTTTTACCCTTGACCAAGCAGGTGTCTGACATTCCCACTCTCTGCAAAGGGACATCACATTTACAAAATTATAGACAAGGAAGATTTGGCATTCTCCTGCTCATCAATGTAACATTTCTCCCCTAGGTTTGAGGTCTCAGAGCTCAAGAGTAACAAGAAGAGGCTGGAATACCAGTCATCATCTTCTGAGCATTAGAAATGGAGTGATCCCAGCATAGTGCCCAGACCGAGATGGCTGAACACCAACCTCTGACGCTGACAAAGTACAGACACCAGCTACTCTCTTGGAATAATGTTCAGATTATGGCATATCCTCCTGGAGATGCCACAGATGATAGAGTTTCTTTGTTATTGTTGTTGTTATTGTTGTTGTCCTCTTTCTTAGTGTTGTTTTTGTTTAGTTTAGAAGAGGACATCTTAATAGTTTCTTGTTATGTTAATCATTTTTTGGCATAAAACTCAGCCACCAAATGATTAATTTCTTCATATGTTCTACTGTATTTGGAAACCACAAATTATGTCCATTTTCTACCCTATTCTTTCAAAGGCATTTAATGTAATTCAATTTTACAAATTTAATCATTTTAACTAGTACTCATAAGAATATATATTTTATGTGTAAAACTGTTTCCTGTACTGTGCTTATTTTTCCACGCGATGAAAGTTTTATTTGATGGAAATTGGAAGATGCTTTCTTAATGACGACTCTTTAAAAATGTACGGTAACATGATTGTCCTTTATTTTATACGTAATATCCACTTATAAGTGAGTATATATTATGCTTTATTTCTGGGTCTGGGTTACCTCACTCAGGTTGATTTTGCTATTTCCATCCATTTGCCTGAAATGTCTCTGGTGTCATTTTTTTTTGAATTTTTTTCTTTTCTTTAGTCTATTCTTATTTTACTTATAGATCACAGTTCCATCTCCTTCCCTTCTTCCCTCATTCCCTCTCTCCCTCCCTCCCATACCCCCCCACCACCCGCCCATCGCATTCCTCTCCACATACTCCACAGGGAGATTGATGCCTTCCATGAGTGATCAACAAAATCTGTCAAGTCATTTGGAGCAGGGACTATGCCCTCCCTCCTGCCTCTAGGTTAAGGGAGTATCCCTCCATGGGGAACATGTTCCCAAAGTACATTTGTGCACCAGGGATACATCCTGGTTCTACTGTCAGAGGTTCCTTAGACTGCCCAGGCCTTCCAACAGAGACCCATGTTCATGGGGTCTGAGTCGGTCCCATGCTGTTTTCCAAGCTATAGGTCTGGGGGCCCATGAGCTCCCCCTTGTTCAGGTCAGCTGTCCCTGTGGATTTCTGTACCCTGGTCTTGTCCTCCCTCTCTGTATCTGGATTCCAGTTCCGCTTAGTGTTTAGCTATGGGTGTCTGCTTCTGTTTCCATCAGCTACTAGATGAGAGATCTATGATGGTGGATAAGTTAGTCATCAATCTAATTATGAGGGAAGAGCATTCATGTTAGCCTTTCCACTGTCACTTAACTTGTTAGTTGAGGTCAGTCTTGTAGGTCTCTGGACATTTCTCTACAGTCAGTTTTCTCTTCAAACATACAAGGGCTCCCTCTATTAAGGTATCTCCCCCCCCCCTCTGTTCTCATCTATTCCTCCCCTGACACAATCTTCCTTGCCCCACATGCTCTCCTCTCCTCGCCTTCTCTTTCTCCTAACTCCCTCTCCACTCATTGACCTCCCCCACTCCCAATATGCTCAGGAGATCTTGTTCTATTACCCTTCTGTGAGGGACCTTGTATGAATCTCTTAGAATCCTTCTTGTATCCTAGTGTCTCTTATGATGTGAAGTATAGGCAGGTGGTCCTTTGCTGTGTGTCTACAATCCATATATGAGTGAGTACCTACCATGTTCCTCTTTATGTGACTGGGTTACCTCATTCAGGATGTTTTTTTCAAGTTCTATCCATTTTCCTGAGAAATTCAAGATTGCATCCCCCCCCACAGAGTAGTATTCTTGTGTTTGTAGTTCCTGATCATTTGCCCAGTTTTTCTATTTCCAGAATTCCTTCAGTGTGTGTTTTCTTTATTGTCTTTATTTCAGTTTTCAAATCTTGAACTGCTTCCTTCACCTGTTTAATTGATTTTTCTTGGCTTTCTATAATTTCTTTAAGATTTGTTCATTTCTTCCAATTTTTTGTTTATTTTTTTCTTCAGTTTCTTTAAGGGATTTTCTCATATTGTCTCTGAGGGCCTCTATCATTTTTATGAAGTTATTTTTTAAGTATTTCTCTTCTGCTTCATCTGCTTTGGGGTGTTCCGGTCTAGTTGGTGTAGAGTCCCTAGGTTATGTTGGTGTCATGCTTGTCTTTCTATTGTTAGGTGTTTTCTTGTATTGCCGTCTTCCCATTGCTTCTTCCAGTGGGTGCAGATGGAGTCTCTCTCTCTACCCTGCTCTCCCAGTGGGCTTAGGTGTGTCAAAAGTTCAATATCTGTAGCTCTGGGTGGTCCAAGTTCACTAAGAGGTCTCTCCTCATGCAGAGGTACAGCAATGACAGTCAAAGATCAGGCAGGCGGGAATTCATGGTGGTCCTCCAGCAGATGCCCACTGATGGGGGTCAAAGATCAGGCACATGGGGACTCAGTGTGGTACTCCAGTAGAGGCCCGGCGATGGAGTCAAAATCCTGATGTCATTTTTACAACAGCTGATTATTTGTCCATTGTGTATTTTCCTTTTGAATTATTATGAACTTTGTCACTATGTATTATGATTGCAGTTATTTTCTCTTGTGGTTCTTCCATAGCTGCATCCTGCTAAATATCTATTTTGTTTATAAAACTTTATTGTACTTTAAAAAGATGTATTAAAGTGATGGTGTATGAGAAAATATCACCTGCATCAGAAATATCTTCAGTAGCATTGCTCTCTAATGGATTATAAGTATCAATTATTACACAGTAGTAACTGAAAAAAATACAAAATGTGAGGAAGAGTTCCAGTATAATCCCTACAAATAGCCAGAATCAAAGGAAAGTCCAGTTACTAATCAAACCAATGTGCCTCGAATGGACATTGGATATTTTGTGTCTGGGCTTGTAGAGGACTTTGTATTTTGAATGTTCCATCTTTGTATCTTAAATGGGGGTAGAAAATATGCTCATGTAGGTAAGAGAAGTAAAGGGTACTGTTAGAAACACTTTTTCCCTCAGCCTGGACCCAGGTCCACACCAGCCCCAAATAACACACAGAGATGCTGTATTAGATATAATTCAGTTATTGTTTCTTATCAGCTAGGTGTCTCTTAAATATTAACCCATTTCTGTTAATCTACGTATTTCCTTATCTTACCAGAGAGAGGGGCTGGCAATCTTCTCTCTCGGTCCTTCATCTTGGATCTCCTCCCTACTACTTCCTTTCTCCTCCTTGCCTCCTAGTCCTGACTATCTTGCTTTCCTATTGGCCAACAGAGCTTTATTCATTAACCAATAAGAGAAACATATTTGCTGAATGACATCTCCCATCATAGTACCACGTTTTTAGCGTTTACATTATCATTACATAGATCTAGCTGTCTGTATGTGTTTCATCTTTGTATACATGTAGGTAGGTAGGTATGGAAGCATTTATCTATATCTGTGTGTCTGTCATCAATCAACCTGTATGTCTATCATCTGTGCGTCTAGTTAGCAGTTAAATTTCTTCATGTTCAATGAGTTGTGTTGGTGTTGTCCTCACTAATTTGACCCTGTTGCAGTTTGCAGAGAGTAACTGTTGCTATTGTCTTGACAATAGCCTGGGTTTTTTGGCGATTCCCATTGGACCCCCTTGCCCATCAACTCAATAGAATGTGACCTTTTTCTGGTCCTGGAAGCCTAGTTTAGTGACAAAAAATGGACAGCTGTGACTCTGTCTCCTTCACTATTAGGACGGCTCATTAGGATCACCTTCATATATTTTAGGAAATTTCCACTGAACTAAGTTTCCATATGATCTCCCAAATATCCCCCTCAGTTCCAGTTATCTCTCACTGTATTCCCTTTCTCCACCCTAAATTTCCTCCCCATCAACACCTGATCCTCTCCAGTCCTCCCACACACCCCAATCCCCCAATGACATCTATGTTGTTTCCCCATCCCATGGACATCCAGTTCCTTCCTCTATACCTACCCCCCTCTCTCTGCCTATCTATTGTAGATTGGTCATCACTGATTTAATGACTAATGTCTTAGTGTTTCTGTTGCTGCAACAAACTATAGGACCAAAAACTAAGTTTGTGAGGAAAAGATTTATTTCACTTGTTGTAACGAGTATGGTTTTTCCGCCTGCCGCCGCCTCGTCTTGTCCTGCCTCCACGCCAGGCCCAAATAATACACAGAGACTCTGTATTTGATACAATATTGTTGGCCCGGTTACTTGTTTCTTATCGGCTAGCTCTGCCTTTAATTATTAACCCATTTCTGCTGATCTATGTATTTTCACATGGCCTTCTCTTACCGGGGAGGCGGCTGGCATCCAGCTCTCTCCAGACTCTCCATCTTGACTCCTCCTTCCTACTTCCTATTTCCTCCTTGTCTCCCAGTCCCTCCTATCTTCCTTTCCTATTGGCCAACAGTGCTTTATTATTAACCAGTATGAGAAACATATACAGAATGACATCTCCCATCAACTTGTACTTTTTCATTGTCGTCTATCACTGAAGGAACCCAGAGCAATAATTCAAACAGGGAAGAAACCTGAAGCCAGGAGGGTCCTGCCTCATAACTTGTTTAGCTTGCTTTCTTAAAGAGAACTCGGGACCAGCTGCCCAGCACTTGGCACCCACATTGGGTGGGACCCTCCCCCATCAATCACGAAATAAAAAATCACCCCATAGGCTTGCTTACAGCTGGATTCTTATGTGTCTTAGGGGCTCTCAAAACAACTTCTTTCTCACACTGTTGTTTTCTTTAATTTTCTTTTACAGTTTACATATCCCAACAAAATCTTTCAGACATTATAAAACTTACAGTGTTGGCTGGAGAAATGGCTTAGAGGTTAATAGCACTACCTGCTCTTCCAGAGTTCATTTCCCAGCAACCACAGGGTGACTAATAGTCATCTATGCAGAAATCTAGTACCCTCTTCAGGCATGCAGGTAGAACACTACACATAAGAAATCTTAAAACTTAGGTTGTGATTACATTCTATATTTTTCTGTGAATGATTTTAATGAATACAGGCAAAGACCGTCTTTTCCGTTTCCAATAGACCAACAGCCACAAGTAAAGAAAGCTACACAACTGTCACATTTATGCAGAAGGCTTAGGTTGATCCTATGCAGACTCCCTGGTTGTTGTTTCAGGCCCTGTGAGTTCCTGTGAGCCAGTTTAGTTGTTTCTGTGGGTATTCTTATGAGGTCCTAGAACCCACCCTGAAAGACCCACATAGGGCGTGGGACCTCACGCCCCGACTCAGGAAAGGCGCCCCCCCAAATCACTCACGAGAAACGGTCTTGATGCAAAAGCATGAGGTCTTTTATATTCCAGTGCACTGGGGTCCACAGCCATACTCCACATGGGGTAGAGGACTGGGAACCCTGGGTACAAGGTTCAGACAGCTTTTATAGGGTTGCAACAAAGCCTGCGCATCACAAACCAATCATCTCATGGCATCCAGTGCGGACCAATCAATTTGAACTATCCAAGCCCGCACTTAGCTCAGGAAGTCTGCTTTCGCTAGGGCTTGTGGGTGGTGTGACAAGGCTCATTTCTTGTGTTCATTCACTCACAGGTGCTGTCAGTAAACCGCCCTATCATAAACAGTCAAGAATGTGACCTTTTGCCTACTCACTGCTAGGGGGCAGAGTCTAGGGAGTGTTAGGCTAAATTATTTCCACCCTTACAACCATTTGTCCTGTAATTCTTCCACCTTCGCTTCAGCAGATTTCCACGAGTTTGGCCTAAGGTTTGGCTGTGGGTTGATCATGTCATTTTAAAAAAAGCTGAGTAATACTCCATTACATAAATTATCACATTTCTTCATTACTTTTCCTGTGGAGGGACCTCTAGGATGTCTAAAATTTCTGGCAATTATGAATAGAGTATCATTGAACATGGTTGCACAAATGTCCTTGCTGCAAGATGTAGCATCCTTTGTTTATAAGCCCAAGAGTAGTATGGCTGGATTTATGATAGATGAAGTCCCAATGTTGTGCGGATTTCCATAGTGGCTCTATGAGTTTGCATTCCCACCAGCAATGGATGAGTGTTCCCCTTGTTCCCATCCTCTCGCTTGTATCATTGGTCTTACTCATTTTTACAAGTTTAAGATGAAATCTCAACAGGCAATTCTGGTGTACTAAATTCTGGTGTACTACTTTAATCCCAACACTTGAGAGGCAGAGGGGGGGCGGGGAAGGGAGGACTCTAAGAAAATTCCATCTGGGAGGAGTTTCAAGCTCCTTTGACTTCCCACTTCCTAAGAGGTGTAATTGTGGTCTGATCCTTTGCCCCTCCCTCAAGCATCAGGCAGGGGAAATACAATGTAGTTATTGTGAGATTCTTGGTGATCTGAAATGCAGAGACCCCTGCTTGGCCAGGAGAAAGCACCTTATGGGCTCCAATGTCTCCTTTCCACCTTCCCTCATTCTCCTATTTCTACCCAAACAGCCAGGAAATGAGTCAGCAGAGGATAAACAAAACCTGTGAAGTCAGGACCTTTGGACCCAAGGCTGGGCAAGGCAGCCCCCAGGTGGTCATAAGGGGAACCTCAGCCCAGAAAGAACTCTGGGGGTTGGGAGTGCAGGGAATGCAGGCAGCAAAGCCTGCCCTTATGGTAGCAGGTAAAAGCCAGTTGGTGGGGCTGCTGGTGTGGCTCAGCAGTTAGACCCTGCCTGGCATGTCTGAGCCCCTGGGTTCCATCCCCAGATCTTTCCTTGGGATTTCGGTGCCCGTACTATCGTGCTTCTGCTATCAAATGGAAACCCCTGAATCAGACAGCCATTAGGAAATCAAATTAAGAAATATGTTACAGAAGCCTGTTTTAATCGAGCCTTTTATCTGAAGGCATTCCCATGGTGTGACTCATTGGGTTTTGCTGATTCCAGAGACAAAGTCCTTGCCCTTGCCCCTGCCCAAGGTCTAGACATAGTAGTAAACAAGTGATGGGAATAGTGTCTTTCACATGCAAAGTAACCAGAAGCCAACTCACCCTCCATTCCCATCCTTTTCACTAGTATTTCTAACACTAATCTCCCCAGGGCCAGTTACTAGGCAAGTCTGGACTCACCCACTGAACACGTTCAAATCAGCCAATGTTTAACCTGCGCACCTAGCCTAATCCACTTCATATCTACAAAAATCACAATAAAGGGGCTTTGACAACCTGCCACACATGCTCATGCATGCTCGCACGCGCGCGCGCGCACACACACACACACACACACACACACACACAGAAGAACTTCCTAATGTGACCTATGAACTACAAACTGTGTTCTCAAGATCTATAGTAGTATATAATGTACTCTCCTGGCATGCAAGAATTTATGCAGATCACTCATACACAACATATAAATTAAAAATTTAAAACAAAAAGAATCGCCATCTTGGGGCTGGGGAGATGGCTCAGTGGGAAAGAGTACTCCCTGTTCTCTCAAAAGGCCCAGATTCAATTCTCAGCACCCACCTGGCAGCTCACAGCTGTCTGCAGTTCAGTTCCAGGAAACCAGACACCCACACATAGACATGCATGCAGGCAATACACAAATGCACAACAAAAAAAAAATTAAAAAGAATTGGCACCTCCAGAACTATGGATCTCACTTTACCCCCAAGTAATAGACTGACTGCCTTAAGGCAGAGTGTGTGCCCTTAATTTTAGCAGTTTAATGATAGAAGCAGGAAGATCAGGATTTTGAAATCATCTTAGGCTCCATAAGAGATCATGAACTACAGGAGACCCTGTCTTATGAGGAAACAGCAAACAACCAAACAAAAGTGGCTTTTCCTAGAATTGGGAGGCCTAGACTGGAACCCAGGACCTTACACATGCTAAGCATTCTTCCTACATTGACTGTTTTTTATGTTGTTGTTTGTTTTGTTTTTGGTTTTTACTTTTATTTACATAGGTGCTTTTCCTGCATGTATGTCTGTATGAGGGTGTCAGATCTTGGAGTTATAAACAGTTGTGAGCTGCCATATGGGTGCTGGGAATTGAAGCCGGGTCTTCTAGAAAAGCATTCAGTGCTCTTAATCACTGAACTATCTTTCCAACCCCTTGTCTAGCTATTTTTAATTCAATAAAATCACGAGGCAAATAAATGGAAGGACAAGAGTGAAGTCCTATTACTTCTGAATTTCTGGCCTATTAAATTGGCCAGGCTGAAATTTTCACTTTACTCACTTGTGGTCAAGGAATAAGTCATGCATCCAGACCTAGTAGGCAAAAACTGGTATAATTTGTTTCCTTTTGATTGGCCGTGCCGGGATGGCACCCAGGGCCTCCTCCATGCTATGCAAGTATTCTAGCTACACTCATTAGCCTGTGTGGCTCTTCAGAAGTTCTTTTGCGTTTCCTTTTGCTTTGAGACAATATCTGGCCATAAGCATCTATATGGGCTTTTGCTGCCTCTGCCTTTTGAGTGCTGGCTCATGGATGTGGGTCACCAGGTTTACCTCACATAGACTTATCTAAAGGATGTTAGTTAAGAACTTAAAGCATCTAGACAGTTACTTACAAAAACATACTAGGAATGTATGAACAAATGATTCAGACCAAACAGCGCTGGAGTAACTGAGATATGGTTTGCTTCTTCAAACAAAACAAAATCTCCCACAAACAACACAAAACCCCATGCAGGACACACAGGGAAAAGACCAACAGCACTTTCCAGGCCAGAGGTTGAATAAGAAGGTCTCGCCATTCAGCAAAGTTATTAATATAGGTGAGGGGTGGGCACACAATGACAGCTAAAGCTGTCATATTTATATGGGTTAAGGTTACAGGTGAGACATAGCCCAATGCCAGAGAAGCAAAGGTTTAATCATAAATAGGAATGGACATAGTTTGTCTTTATAAGATGGTTTTTAAGCTTAAGGAAGGCTTGTTCATCAGTAGTCCAAGCTCGTTTCAACCTTACTATGTAGTCAAGGATTTTCATGAATTTCTGATCTTCCTATCTCCACCCCTGTTCACCCCAAGTGTTGGAGTCATGCACCACCATGCTTGATTTTTGCATTGCTGGCCAGTGAATTCAGGACTTCCTGGATATTTGGTGATTACTCTATCAAACGTGCGTTTTCTCAAGCAAAAGCTGTTTTGTATTGAAAGAGGAGATTCCAGCTAGAACACTGTACTCAATTACAACTTCTAGTCAGTTGTAGACTGCTGTGGAACAATCTTTGTTAATTGTAAATATGTATCACTCTCATTGTTAATGAACAACTGATTTATCGTTTGCTAGGCAGGATTTTTGGGGCAGAGAAATGCTGGGAAAAAGAAGGGCAGAGCCTAATGTTCGCCGGCCAGACAGAAAAGGAGCAAGACATGTATAAAACAAAGGAACAAGCCATGAGCCATGTAGCCCCACATAGATTAGTAGAAATGGGTAAATTTAAGTTATAAGAGCTGGCTAAAGTAGGGCAATGGTGATGCATGCCTTTAATCCCAGCACTCAGGAGGCAGAGACAGGCAGATCTTCTGAGTTCAAGGTCAGCCTTGTCTACAGTGCAGGTTCCAGGACAGGCTACAAAGTTACAGAAAAAAAAAAAAAACATGTCTTGGAAAACAAAACAAAAGACAAAACAAACAACAACAACAACAAACAAGAGCTAGCTATACACCAGACTAACCTATCTGCCAAGCATTTATAACTAATAACAAGTTTCTGTGTGGTTAGTTGGAACCTGGCTGGAGGGAAAGAAAAGTCCGACTGCAATAGACATACACAGCTCCTCCCAATGACTTTCTGAAAGGTGATGTACTGTCCAGATTATTCTTTGAATCAGGTAGTCAGACTGTTGAAACATGGAGAGTATTCATCCTGCCCAAATCAAATATCTCTAAATGACACGGTGAAATAATAAGGCGATGTAAAGCCTGGGATATAGCTTAAGCAGAAGACAACAGTCTCAGGATAGGTATCTGGAATAGGATATAAATGATGGTATACAAATATGTTATCAATAATTATGAAAAATGAACAGAATAACTTAGAGACCAACGTGGAAAAGGTACTTGAATTAAACTATTCCTCACTAGTTTGGCTTGGTAATGAGGATTTATAACTCCAGCTTCTGGAGATAAAGGCAGGAGTGGGCAAAGTTGAAAGCTACCTTGAGCAATTGAGCCAGACCCTGTCTCAAAACTTTTTTTAGTTAAAGACAGGTATAAATGTAGTTCATAAATACAGTGCTTGTTCAATCTCCAATAAGACGAGAAACAAAAACACACAGACATAAGTAGATAATACATAGATTTCTAATCAAGGGTGATGTATGCCTTTAGTACCAGCACTTGGAAGGGAGAAAGAGGCAGGTGAATCTCTTCTAGGCCTAGCCTGGTCCACAGAGCCAGTTCTGGGACAGTCAGGGCTATAAGAGAAACCCTGTCTCGAAAAACAAACAACCAAAAAGTTTCTAAATAAAAATTTTCTAATGAATATGAAACGTCAAATACTTAAATTGAAACCATGAGACACTGTGGAGTTGGCTCACTGAATAAGAGCACTTGTTAACTGAGAATTTTGTTTTTCAAGAAAGGATTTCTCGGTGTAACAATCCAGCCAGTCCTGGAACTCACTTTGTAGATCAAGCTGGTTTCAATCTTACAGAGATCCACCTGCCTCTGCCTCCCAAGTGCTGGGATTAAAGGCATGTGCAACCACTACCTGGTTTAATAGCACTTATTAACAAGCTTGAATAACCGAGTTCAATCCCAGCAGGCATCTAAAAAGTCAGGTGTGGCCTCATGTGTTTGGAGCTGAGGAAGGAGCATTCCTGAGGCTAGCTCCAGGTTTAATGAGAGGTGGGTCCTGTGTGATAGTAGTAAGACAGTGAGTGATGACGTAGAAATCTGAACCCTCTTGTGGTACTTTGAATGCATTTGGCCCCATAAACTCATAGGAAGTGGCACTCTTATGAGGCGTGGCCTTGTTGGAGGAGCTTGGTCTTGTTGGAGGAGGCTGGATTACACACTAGGCCTTTATTCCAGACTTTGAGGCTGGAGGGCACACCCTTAATCTCGACCACACTTTCTGTGGAAAGCGTGCCACTGAATGGGCAGACTCTTCTGACTCTCATGTGCTGGGAGTATAAATTCTTTATTTTCTTAAAGTTCTTTTCATACGGGTCTTTCACTTGTTTGTTTAGAGTTACCCCAAGATATTTTATATTGTTTGTGGCTATTGTGAATGGTGATGTTTCTCTTATTTCTTTATCTGCCCATTTGTCATCTGTATATAGCTGATTGGTACTACATCAATGAATACAGAAATGCCTTTCTATTCATAAGTAGCTCATGGATTTCGTATGAAAAACAACAGTTTGAATTTTTCTACAGCGCCATTCCTAGTGTAACCATACACAATAATATAGAGTGGGGCTCAGAGGTAGGATGTAAGTGTTGTACCTATGAGGCCCAGGGGTGCATGCCTAACTTTTAAAAAAAGGAACTATGAATAGTTTTCTGTTTACCATGCTGGAGTGAGTACCATATCTCCAGTACCATAATTCACAAGCAGATTCCAAAAATATTCGTTTGGCCAAGTCTTTTGGCACAGACACCTGTAATCCCAGCACTTGGGTGGCAGCAGCAGGAAGAACTCTGTGAAACTGAGGATAACCTTTTGGTTTAATTTTGTTTGAAATTTAACAAATAAAGCTTGCATCAAGATCAGAGTGCGGGTCTAAGTCACTCTGTAGTGAGATAGTCCTTCTGTGGCACTGACCACGCCCATTGGGGGTGTAGCCATGGGCGGAGTGACCTGTGGAAGGAGGTCGGAGGGGAGGCAGGAAAGGCTCTCTTTCTGTCTTGACTTGGACAGGAGAGGATCGGATTGAATTTCCTGGTGTTCATCTGTCTAGGTTGTAAGTTATTTCTCCCTGAATAAACATCTATTCGGCCTATTTGTTTATCCTGATCCTTATTTAACCGTGATATCTGGTGTCAGAAGTGGGATTACCTGGGTTTCACCCAGGCGGCAGAAGCCGCCCCCTCCCCCACCTTCCCCAACGGGCGGGGTTTAACCAGGTGGACTCACCACAGCTTTGGGACATATGCCTCTTCCTTACCGCTAAAGCAGACCTGAAGACACTCACTGCTTAACATTTTTTGCCCATTTCCCCATGGGACTTTGCATTTGCGCAGAGCCACTCAGGGGCACCTGCCCTTGGGCACTCGGCTTGCACGCTTTTCGTCTTGTGTTCCAAGTAACTCCAAAAGTACCCTTTTAACAAAATTCTGCTTGCCATACTCTGTTAAGAGCTATTCTACAGGGACCGGAATCAGAAGGATCGTCTGCTGCCAGACAATATTTGGCAGCACACTTCTAGACAGAACCGGGATCAGAGGGCCTCGGCGGCTAGGCGCTATTTGGTGACACACCTCCAGGCGTAACTACCACAAGCTGAGATATACAACTAAAAGCATCAAAGTTCCAGGACAGCAGAATTACACCTAAGGTAATTGTAACATCCTTTGCAATTTAAGCTGATATAAACTCTGAGATAAATTGTTCCAAAACTATGGCAGATAATTTTACTATGCAGAACTTTAGGAATTATTTTACTTCATATGTAGAAGGGATTTTAGCAGAAGAAACTTATGACTGGACCAATATATACTTTTATTTTGTAATAGCAATGGGTTTCATCATTAACATGATATTCTTAAAGAAATGGTTTGAGATTACAGCAAACATTAAGGAACTTGTACAAACCATAGGAGACTTAGTAACAAGGATTTGAAATATTGAAAATGATAGAATTCAAAGCATAGAGACAAAGATTCGAAATATTGAAAATGATAGAATTCAAAGCATAGAGACAAGGATTCGAAACATTGACAATGATAGAATTCAAAGCATAGAGACAAAGATTCGAAACATTGAAAATGATAGAATTCAAAGCATAGAAAGTATAGAAAGAAACGTTCAGAATATTGAAGATGGCGGTGGCGAGCTGACAGGTAGAATTTGTTTCATGTCAGATACCTCAATAAGCAGAACAGAAACAATGCAATGCATTAACAAACTAGCAGAAACAGCTCGTTTCTGGGCGGAGGAAGCTACTAATAAGTTTAAAAAACTGGAACATTAGATAGAAAGACTAGATGACAGAATCTCTTCCATGTCTGAGGATAATGGCAAGCTAGCAGATAGAACATTGTTTCTGGAAGGCAGTTTACATGCCATTCAGATAATATCTAAGGATGATAAGATTAAAAACATGGAATCATTTGTAGTTGGAGAAAGTAAGAAACTGACTGATGCAATGAAGTCTCTAGAAAGTTATTTGTTTCAAGAAGTTCAGACACTCAAAGAAACAATGGTGAATAGATTTCAGGCTTTAGAAGACCTTCAGTCTGATACATCAGAAGAAGAACTACAGGTAACAGGGCATGTAAAAGATTTAAAATTTTCCACACCATTTAGGGTCAGGGGAGCTTTCCCTGTATCTATTCATGAAAAGCCAGCAACGAAGAAACATCCAATAGGTGTCTTTGCATATCAGTGGGAACCAATAAGTATGAAAGATTTAAAAGGTATAAAGGAAGCAGTAGTCTCTTATGGCATGCACTCACCTTATGTGAAGCAATTAGTAGAGTCACGGGCATGGAATAACAAGGTAACCCCTAAGGATTGGGATCAATTAATATCAGCTGTCCTTGAAAGCTCCTCTCAATTAGAATGGAGGGCTTTATGGAGAGAGGAAGCAAAAGCTCTTGAACTTCACGGCTTAAAGAAAGGTTATAAAGCTCCCCAAGATAAAATTGTTGGTGAAGGTCTCTATGCTGACCCAGAAACCCAAGCTGCCTATGATGAACATATCTTGTCTCTATGCAGTACAGCAGCTTTGAATGTTTGGGATAAGGTTCATGAATTAGGAGAGAGGATAGAACCCTATACCAAGATAAGGCAAGGACCTAGAGAACGTTTTAGTATCTTTCTAGAAAGATTATCTAGGGCAGTACAATTAGAGATAGCAGCCATAGATGCTAGGCGAATACTCATAGAATCTTTAGCTTATGCAAATGCGAATCCTCAATGCAAACAGGTGCTTTGGCCTTTAAAAATGCGATCAGCACCCTTGGATGAATGGGTCCTATATACAGGCAACATTGAGTATAATGACAGTAAGACTGAAGCATGGGTAGGAGAAGCCATATCTAAAGGTCAGAGAAGATATCAAGATAACAGAGTTCCTTACTATGGTGACTTAGAAGCTTGGGTAGGAGATGCCATCCCCAAAGGCTTGAAGAGATATCAACATGTCAGATGTTATAACTGTGGTAAGATAGGACATCTAAAAAGACATTGTAGGCAAAGCTTCCCTAGAAATAACACTCCCAGGAATGAATCAAACAGAAGGCCTCAGCCTCCTGGGTTATGTAGAAGGTATGGCAAAGGCAGACACTGGACAATAGAAAAAAACTTCTGAACTAAATCAGCCAGTATACTTCAAGGATGTACTGACCTCAGAATGGAAAGCAGGAGATGTGTTATGTTGGGGTAGGGGTTTTGCATTTGTATCTACAGGAGAAGAAAAACTATGGATACCATCTAAGTTAATCAAGATTCGAGTTGAACAAGAGAAACATCTTAATGAAGAGAAATGACAAGTCATCCAACAAATTAGGTCCTATGAGGTGTGCGGAGGCCTCTCAAAGGTAGGGGAAGTGTTCTGTTCTTGTTTTTACAGGAAAACAGAGAAAACCTATCATCAAACAGCCAAAAGACACTGAACATGTAGGTGCCTACAGAAGAGAAGACAGCTCTTCAGAAACAATCACTTAAGGAAGCAGAATCTGATATATGGTAAAAAAAAATATTTAATTGTAGTAAACTATTTCTATATAGAAATCTATTTCTCTCTACTATCTAGTATTCCTGAAGTCCCAATTTTTGTAAACCAATGCTGGCTTCGGAGTTGGATTTGGCTTTCCTTCTCTAAATTCAAGCATGTTGTTAAGATTAAATTCATGGTTTCTGCCTTAAATCAAGAAGCCAATTGGTGTCAGGCAGAAGAAAACAAAATCTGGGGACTCATATCTTATATGCAATTTTCTCTCTGAAATCCTAATTTTCTCACATACTTTTAATGCTTATTGTTGTCTTTCCCTAATGCATACCTTAAAACTTGAAAATTTTACTTTAATATTGATGTGTAACTTTTCCACAAGGAACAATAACGATTCCTAACAGCAGTCTTTGAACTCTCGGGAAAGAAGATGGGGAACCACATCATCGTTTCCACTTGACTCAACCTGATGCATCGGAACTACAAACATCACCCTAAAACTGGTTTGAGACTGTTTTGCTCGAGACAACTCATGACTAGCTACCCTAGCCAGAGTTTCAAATAGAACTACAGTCAAGAATTTTCTGCCACACAGTGACTAGCTACATATGTCACAGCCAGTTCTGTTGAGAAATCTGGTTGCTAAAAATTTTCTTCCTACAGCATCCATTGGAGCAATCATCGTCCCATTTCAGCAGGAAGTAATCTTAAAATAACGACGCCCCCTTTCCCTACCCTTGGAATTTTGGGATAATAGTCATAGTCTTTGGGTTGGTTTTAGTTATTTGGGATTGGGTGATGCTTACACTCGGGTTTATCTTTGAGACAGGAATAGGGAATGGTTGGGAAAGGTATGGTTTAGATGGGATATAGGTAGATTAGCCTATTTTCTTGAGAATTTGAGTAAGAATGAGATAGTATTTTACAGCTTACATTGTTGTATATTCTTATGTGGTAAGCTATGTAAAATTAAGTTTATATTTTGTTATATTGTGTTAAATCTTTCCACTTACAATATTTTATGCACATTATTTTTTTTTACCATAGTCTATGTATGTATACTTTTCTTGTATTCAAGACATTTTGTATATTGATACAATTTGGGATATTTATCTTGCTGCCCTTTATAGTTCTACCTCTTGTCTTGACACTTATACTCTACCTCTATTTTAGGGATTTACATGTATGTATATGTAAATAGTTATATTGTTTAAGTATTTGTTCCTGCTTTACTCAGGGAAGTTTTAATCAGTCTTTTTAGCTAAGTTCCCGAGTATTACAGATTATCTTCACTCACATTTCCTGTACCTATGAGATTAGTCAGATATAGATGCTTAATCTTCAATCACTTCATAGACATGCAGAACATGGCATTTAAATGTTTTAATATTAGTACTCCATTGACATGAGACACTGTTGCTCCTGACAGCACCGTGCATTTTCCCGAAAATATGTTGGACACTGTTGTTGCTCCTGCTGGAGTTCAATCTCTCCTCAGCTAATGGCTTGTTGGGCAAAGAATTGCCTGCACCTTGACTACTGATTTGGACATGCAGTCCTATGTGCTTGCAGGAGACAAATATAAAAGACTGCTTGACCTTGCCAAGTCAGGGTAAGACAGCCATTCTACCTCCCTGCTGTTGTTGTGGTCTGTCAAGTTCTCTTGGTTTTAGCCAAATCTGGGTGTACCAATGTGGCTGTGAGACCTAGGGTGACTGTTAAGGTGGCTTGCTGTTTCTGTCCTTGCTGCACCTTTTGGAAGTTGTCCATCCGCATTTCCTGTCTACTCTAGTATTGTTAATTTCCTTCTCAGGTCTGGATGAGGTTGAAGATTAAACTATCACAATTATTATTCTCTCTTCCTAGTTAGATATATTAGGTACTAGACTTACGTTTTCCATCTTAGGACACCTCTATTGTAAACTCCATTATGCCCTCATCCTAGGACTAGATATGTAGGTCATTTTGTTCTCGATTTTCCTTTTCTTAGAGCACACTTGTTAGTCACTGTTTTTGTATATAGTTTTGTATTAAGCCTAAATCTTTTCTTTAGACTAAAAGGGGAATTGTAGTGAGATAGTCCCTCTATGGCACTGTCCACGCCCATTGGTGGGTGGAGCCATGGGCGGAGTGACCTGTGGAAGGAGGTCTGAAGGGAACCAGGAAAGGCTCTCTTTCTGGCTTGACTAGGACAGGAGAGGATCTGGTTGAATTTCCTGGTGTTCATCTGTCTAGGTTGTACGTTATTTCTCCCTGAATAAACATCTATTCTGCCTATTTGTTTATCCTGACCCTTATTTAAATGCGATATCACTCCTTAGCCTAAGCCATGGAGCTGTAGAGATGGCTCAGCAGTTAAGAGCACTGGCTGTTCTTCCTGAGGTCTGGAGTTTAATTCCTAAAAACCACATGATGGCTAAAAATGACATCCATAATGAGATCTGGTGCCGTTTTCTGGCCGGTAGGTGTACATACAGGAGAAACAATGTATACATAATAAATAAATATCTTTAAATAAAAGACATCACTTTTCTTGCTCTCCTCTATTCCTCCCCTGATGGCTAAAAAAGACATCCATAATGAGATCTGGTGCCGTTTTCTGGCCGGTAGGTGTACATACAGGAGAAACAATGTATACATAATAAATAAATATCTTTAAAAAAAAGACATCACTTTTCTTGCTCTCCTCTATTCCTCCCCTGACTCAGTCTTCCTGGTCCTTCATGTTCTCCTCTCCCTTCCATTTCTCCCTGTCTCTTTCTCCTCCCTCCCTCCTCCCCCAATGCTCCCAATTTGCTCAGGAGATCTAGTCCCTGTCGCCTTTTCCAGGGGACCATTTATGTTACACTTAGGTCCTCCTTGCTTTGTAGTGTCTCTGGATGTGTGGATTGTAGGCTCTTTGTCTAATATCCTTTGCTCTGTGTCTAATATCCATATATGAATGAGTACATACCACGCTTTTCTTTATGTGACTGGGTTACCTCACTCAGGATGGTTTCTTCTAGTTCTATCCATTGGCCTGCGAATTTCAAGATTTCATTGGTTTTTTCCCTCTGAGAAGTAGTACTACATTGTAGAAACGTACTACATTTTCTTTATCCATTCTTTGGTTGAGGGGCATCTAGGTTGCTTCCAGGTTCTGGCTATTACAAACAACACTGCTATGAATAAATAGTCGAACAGATATCCTTGTTGCGTGGATGTGGATCATTTGGGTATATGCCTGAGAGTGGAATTGCTGGGTCCTGTGCTAGACCGATTCCCATTTTCCTGAGGAACTGCCATACTGATCGCCATACTGGCTGCACAAGTTTGCACTCCCACCAGCAGTGGAGGAGTGTTCCCCTTTCTCCTCATCCTCTCCAGCATAAGCTATTGTCGGTGTTTTTGATTTTAGCCATTCTGACAGGAACAAGAAGGTATTTCAGAGTTGTTCTGACTTGCATTTCCCTGATGTCTAAGGACGTTGAGCAATTTCCTCAGTGTTTTTCAGCCGTTTTAGATTCCTATGTTGAGAATTCTCTGTTTAGTTCTGTCCCCAGTTTTTAATTGGATTGTTTGGTGTTTTGGTGACTAGCATCTTTGTATATTTTGGGAATCATCCCTCTGTCAGACGTGGAAGCAGAAGCAGAAATCCTCAGCTGAGCACTGAGTAGAACTCCTGGAATCCAGTTGTATAGAAGGAGGAGGGAAGAACAAAGGGGTCAAGACCATTCTGGAGAAATCGACAGAAATTGCGGACCTGAGCAAGTAGGAGCACATGTATCCCAGTCATAAAACTGGGGAAGCGGCTTCGGACTTAACCAAGCCTTCTGCATGTGGGTGTCAGTTAGGAGACCTGGGCAGTCTATGGCATCTCTGACAGTGGAACCAGTATTTATCACTAGTGCACAAATGGACTTTGGGAGCCCTTTCCCCAAGGAGGAGTACATTTTCAGCCTAGATACAATGATATGACAGGTTTTAATGATCCTCAGTGGAAGGCCTCACCCTCCCTGTGTGTGTGTGTGTGTGTGTGTGTGTGTGTGTGTGTGTGAGTTGTGTGAGTGTGTGTGTGCTTGTGGCTTGGTGGATGAGTCCATTTTGTGGCAACCACAGGTAAAGTGGCAGGACCGTCCATTGGAGTGGCCTGCCTGAAACAGCTAGGAATTCAAAGCTCCCCCCCACTCATATATATATATATATATATATATATATATATATATATATATGTATATATATGTATGTATATCCACCCTATACCATCAGGGAGCTTCCTTTGTAGGCTCACTCAGAGGCTTTGTAGAGAGGGAGAGACAGAAGAGACTCTAGACAGTGTTGTCTCAGGCCGGCAGGGGGAGTGGTCTTCTTCCAGGAGCCTTGTAGGAAGATGGGAGCAGTGTGGACCCTTGTCCCAGGAGATTGGGTCGTGCACAAGGGCACATGGCTCCCTGTTCTAAGCCTCCCGTACATCCTGCCTTCTGCCAGTTGCGAAGCCAGTGCTGGGCCCAGGCCCCCATTGGGGTTGGTGGCATTAACCTGTAAGTGATATGTCCATCTGCCTTCCCGTTTGTCCTGTCATAAGGTTCTTCGCCACCCTGATGACCTACCAGCCCGGAGTTTGGCTGGCAGCCTTGACCTGGATCCTTGGTTTTGCCCAAGGTCCAAGGTGCCAGCAGACCCAAGGTCGGCCTGGTATCTGGAATGGTCACTTGGGTGGTCAGGGTCAGGTAGATAGCTGCAGGATCTCTGAGGGCCTTGTATTTTGGGGTATGGGGGAAAGGGCATTGAGGGAGGGCACCTTTCAGAATACCCTGGCTTGGCAGATAGGGGGCGGCACTCAGCCACCCGCACTGGGGTCCCCAGGGCAATGCACGAGTTTGGTCCCCATGCTTCACTTCACCCCTGTTGCCCACATTGGCCTTCCCTTGCAGTAGAGTTCCCTTAGGGTCACTTGCAGGCTTGCAGGCCAGCGGGCTGGCCAGCGGGCTAGCCACCGCACCGCCACCCCCACCCACACCCCCACATTGGGCGTTGGAGGGGTCGGCAGGCAGGTGGGCTGCACCCGCCATGCCCACACCATCGGGGTCCATCTCTTGCAGCAGGGGAGAAGGGGACCCATCCCTGGCCTGTCCTGGCCTCCTTGCTTGTCTGGCAGCCATCTTGCAGTCTTGCAGCCTGTGGGATCCACTTGGCGTTTTTTTTTTTTTTTTTTTTTTTTGCCTCGGAAAGGGCGGAGGGAGTGCATGCCTTGCCTGTGAATGGGTTCCAGGAAGCTGGTGCTAGCTTGTGGCTTCTGTGGCTGCCATGTCTGGAGCGATCAGGGCACCTGGCTGCCTGGCATTCTGCCTCCCGGGCTGCATCCGGCTTGCCTTGCCCTGGGGACCAGTCCAGATCTCCAGCCCATACTGTTGTGCACCTTAACCTAGAGATAGGAGAGAAGCCCTAGTCCCTACTTCACATGACCTGTCAGATCTAAATGACCCCAACTGGATGGCATTCCCCTACATATGGAATTGGGGTGGGGGGATTTGAGGTGAGGGTGGTCAAAGTGCATGTGAGAGGGCAGAGAGGGTAAAAGGGAGGGAGGAGGGAGGGAGGGATGGGGGGAGGGAGTGAGAGGGAACTGGGTTTGACATGTAAAATAATAAATTAAATTTTAAATATGCTTTGACTCCAAAATTTAAGTTCAAGACAAGTTACTGGGGGGAAAGGATTTCTATTTTTGTTTCCACAGAAAATGAAAAGCTGTGGATTTCTTCCAGAATTATGTGGTTTGATCAAGCCAGACCCCCTGAAACACAGTACCAGGTGATCCTACATTCAAAACAGCTGGACAAAGCAACCTGACAGACTACAGCCAGGATTTCTGCTTCTTCTTAGAATCCCCCATGACAACGCCCCTTACCAGCAGGAAGTAGTTTGGAAAGAACAACGCCCAAATTCCCAAATATTGTCTATACATGTTTGTTTTCATTTAAATGGACTTGGTTATATAAATTAAATAAATAAAAATAGAATAAAAAAAAACACGTAACTGGCCATCAGCATTATACAGAGTCTCGGGACAAGTCTAGTGGTGGGCAGAAAAACCTTACTTCCTACACACACACACACACACACACACACACACACACACAAAAATTTTATTATTTATACATGTATGTCTGCATGCCTTAAGCTGTCAACAGATCTCATTATATATGATTGTGATCCTCTATGTGGTTGCTGGAATTGAACCCTGGTCAGTGTTTAACCTCTGAGCCATCTCTCCAGCCCCCAAAAGCCACTTTTTAAAACTTGTCTTAACAATAAGTTTAATAAAGTGGATATGATTATATCTGAGTTGAGTATAGTATGAAGGTTATTAAAAATCTTAAGGCCAAATTTCAATCCCATGAAATAAAACTAATGCTTATTTTCCTGTTTACAACAATGTTTTGTTTTTCTGGGTTGGAGGGTCATTATCACCTTAGGAGAAATTCTGTTCAGAGAGGTATGTTCCTATTTGGGATATTTTTCCTATATCCATAGTGTCTTTGTAATTCATTGTAATCATTAATGGATTAATGTTTGCCCTGTTAGCTAAACAAATAAGACATGCTATAGTGAGGAATTTCTATGATGATAGCCAAAATTTTATTGGTTTTTAAAGATGTATTATATGTACAGTGTTCTGCCTGCATGTGTCACTGAATGGTAGAAGAGGGCAGCAACAGATCTCATTATAGATATGAGCCACCATCATGTGGTTGCTGGGAATTGAACTCAGGACCTCTGGAAGAGCAGCCAGTGCTCTTAATCTCCAGCCCGATGAGCAACATTTAAAACTAGTCTTCCTCAGGATATAAAAACATACTAAAAGGAATACAGATTCTACATTCATTATCTCATTCTAAGTGCCAGAAAGGGCAGTGTACGGGCATTTCTATAAGTCTTGAGAGGTACTGAGCTTTGTTAGCACATTCTTGTGACCTTCAGAAATGCTAGATAACACTCAATTTCAACTCTACCAACAATCGAGTGCCGTAAGTAATTATGTTTTTTCTGTTCATGGGGCTTTTTTTTTGCTTTATTTATTTTATTTGTTTGTTTTTTGAGACAGGGTCTTAATATTCTTATATTCATGTTATTTGACATTTCATTTGAGATATATGTAAGTGATAAAATAATAACCTAACTTTAATAAAATTAACAATGAAAATATTAATACAATGATTAATATCATTAATCTTTTTTTGGGAATTATGGTTTGCTTAGCCAAACCCCTATTATACTCTAAAGTAGTTTTCAGGATTAAAAGATTCTTGTGTTTTTACTCATAAAAAGATCTCATTCATTATAATTTGAATTGAAAACATTATTTTTCATTTTATTTTTCAGATGATAACTACATTTCTCCCTTGTCTTTCCGAATCTTTGCAAGCCAGCTATATACCCCTCCCCACACTGCTTCAGTTTCCAGGCCCTTCTTTTCAGTAGTATTTGTTACTGCACTGTATTCTATATTCCTAAATGTAACCTGCTTAGTACAGTTTACTTGCATATACGTTTTCAGGTCTGCTCATTAGCTGTAAACAACCAATCGGCATGCTCTTCCCTGGGAAAGAACACCACTCCCACTGCCAGTTCTCCTCGGTGGCCTTCCTATAGTCCTGATAATATTCTGCTCTTCTCATAGGTTAATGCCTTTTTCCAACATCTGTGTGGCGCAGAACCACTTATCCCTGCTGTAAATTTTCCAGTGCAGGTAGTATGTTCACATCCATGTAAGTATGCCATGACCTATGGTATTTAAGGGAGCCCAATGTTTGGGAGGTGTGGTATGCATCACCTACATCACTCTGGGAATGGATTTAACAACGCTCAGATCTTTCAGAGATGGGTAGTCTGTCAAAAGACTCAATCCTCATAGACAAACATGGTATGTACGGACTTATAAGTGGATATTAGCTGTTGAGTAAAGGGTAATCAATCCATAAACCCAAAGAAGTTACATGAAGAGGAGAGGTCTAGTGGACACATGAATATCTCCCTGAGAAGCAGCAATAGATTTTGTGGTTGCAATATGGCTGGGAGATGGGAGCAGGAGGGATCAGTTGGGGGGGTGGGATGGAGGGAGAGAATAATGGGAGAGACAACTGAAATAGTGGTCATTTAGGGGATGATATGGAAACGTACTAGAACCTATGAGGGTGAACATAGCAAAGACTCCTAGTAATGGAGGATGTGGTACCTGAACCAGCCATCTTCCTTAATTAGGCTAGGCTAGTGGTGGGACTGGGATACCAACCCCAGCCACAAAAGTTGTTACCCAAACCCTGTTCTGTCTGCAAGTGCTGGGTCAATGGTGGCTCAGAGTTTGTGGGCATGGCTAACTGATCTGAATTTAGGCACAAGACACGACAGGGAGCCCATGCCAGACACTGCCTAGATGGCCAGGATCCCTAAGCTGGATGTTTCAGAAATCCAAAGCAGAGCCAAACACTACTGGTCTAAAAGTCAATGGAATGAGTCCTGATAATATTCTGCTCTTCTCATAGGTTAATGCCTTTTTCCAGCAGGTGATATGAACAGGTGAAGAGATGCACAGTCAACCATTAGGGGGAGCTCAGGGAATCCTGTAGAACAGGGGCTGAAGGATAGTAGGAGTCAGTGGGGTCAAGAAAAAACAGGAGAGCATGGTCCACAGGATCAACTAAGTAGGGCTCTTGGGGGTTTACTGAGATGGAAGCAGCAACCACAGAGCCTGAATGGGTCTGCGCTATATCCTGTGCATACATGCTGGGATTGTTTGCATAGGTAGTTTGTTGGAATCCTAACAGTGGGAGATGAAGTGTCTTTGCCTCTTTTGCACGCTTATGGAACCCTGTCCCTCTTACTGGATTTCCTCTGCCAGTCTTGATGTGAGAGTTTGTGCTTAGTCTTACTGCATGTTTTTTTTTTTTTTTTTTTTTTTTTTTTTTTTTTGTTGTGTTTGGTTAATATCATTGGCAGGCCTGTTCTTTTCTGAAAGGAAAGAGAGGAACAGTGGAGCTGGGGTGAGGGGGTGGATAGTATATGAGAAGGGAGGGCAGTCTGCAGTTGGGATGTATTGTATGAGAGAAAAAAAGCTGAAGTCCCCACAATGTGGCCTTCTGTGTTACCCATGTATACAAGGGTGAATATGAACCACCATCTTTGACCAAATGAAACCCACACATTTCTTTTACTCCCAAGGAGACATTAGACATGATGCTTTGAATAATATTGCATCATATTCTGCAGTATTATTCCATGTATCCTCAAATTATCCCCTTACTCATTGGAGCAACAAACATTTGACCTTTGATCTGAATGGCTTCAAGTTCCCTTAGTACACAAGGAACCCCATAAAATACTGATGTATTATTCCAGATCCAAGAACTTATGTTACCTGTCTTCATTCTGGTAACTAGAAATAGAGAAAATCCCAGCCTTCATGCCAATTCCTATGTAGCTGATGATAAAGTTGAGAAGATTATAGAAAGAATGCCTACCAGACTACCTCAAATATTGCTTCCAGGTCTGCAATGGAGTCTTCATAAATATGGCTGTTTTATACTCTTAGCTAGAATAGAACCTGATTGGTCCTGGGGATGTTCCTGACCACGAGGAATTGCCCAATATTCTGTACCAGACAAATTAACCTGAAAGACTTTCATTTTTGTCCAAGATCATTTGCTACTTCCCGCTTTGCCCTACACTGCCCCACACTATCCCTTTAATGCCTGGGACAAGCGACTTTCCACTTCTGCTTAAAGAGTGCTCAGTTGTACCCCTCTAACCCAAGAGAAATGGGTCAGACATCCCCTCCCCAAGTGGAAGTCGACCTGGGAGGTGAATCAAGGGTGTCTGCTCTGCTCTGGTTAGAGTTCTCAAAGTTCAAGAGTACAAGGTAAGCCAGGAGATCGGTGTACATCCTTCGAGCCATTAATCCTAAATGGTGTCACTTCCTTTTGCACAGGTCTAGGTAGCCAATCATAAGTCTTAGGAGCCTGTCTAGCTTGGTACAGCTACTCAAGCTGTGCACAATTAATGTTATTGTTGCCTGGTGTCTTGAAGATCCTACTTATGATATGGACATCCTATGCTGTAGAGGAGAATTGCAAGCTATATGCCACCAAAGAATGCCTAAGAGACAGTTTACATTCTGCCTAAAGTGGTATGAGATGGATACTCCCCATCCCCAAATAAAGAGTCCATTTTCATGTTTGTGAAAGGTGACCCTGCAGTCCCCTCTACCTGGTCATCTCATATTACCGTCTTCCCAAAAGGCCATATCATGGCCTTCTTTGTGTGGCAAACATAGGCTTAGACATTCAGATTGGATGTATCCCTCCCTCAGTGTCCTGATTTTACAAGTAGGTTTTAGACTTGTTTTTATTAAAAATGACTTACCCCTTTTTGTAGTTGAATGTTTTTCTCTGTCCCTCTGGTTTCCCTGGACCAGTTTTTCTCCTAGCAGATGCTTATGAAATAATATTCTGAAGCCTTAATATTAAATACAATTGTCTGGTGAAGGCTCAGGCATTTTACTGGCTGTCTTGCATGAATTAACCCACTTCTACAAATCTGTGTTGCCACAAGTCTGAGGCTTATCGGTAATGTTGCTGCATTGCCTAGCTGTGTTCTGCCTGGTAATTGGCTGAAACAGCTTTATTCATCAACCAAGAAAAGCAATGCATATTTGTAACATAGAGGATAGCCTACGTCATCTTTTCATTCACTATAGGAGGCCTCATCCAAAGGTATCCCTCAGAACTTTATTTTATGCCAAAGTGGGTACTTATATTCTCCCGCTTTGGCCAAGTGCAGTTCTCAGTTTCTTTGTCCTTAAGGGGCTTGACCCAAGATCTTCAGGCCAAGGGAGCGACTGGCAAAGGGGTTAATCTATAAATTCCATTCTCTTTACAAGAGGTCTTTAGACCTACATCCTTTGCCCAAGTAGTCATTAGAGCATCTCTCTGTCCATCACAACCTACAATCTACCCTTCTAACTCTGATGACCAAAGACTCTTTCTTCCCCTATGACCTAGGTACTCAAGTATATATCTTTTCAACTACTATGGAATAGTGTTTCCTGGCAGAAGGATTAAAAAATGAGAAAACTCTCACCACTAGCCTTCAAGGCCACCATGGAAATGGAGGAAACATGCCTTCCTTCATGCACATGGCTGGGTGTTCAGACAGGATTTCTAGACCAATACAGGAAAGGAAAAGACCCAGGGGCCCTAGGAAACGTCTGTGTTAGCATCTGTTTAACCGATTTCCTTTCTCAAGCTTCCCCACCCCAAATCTATAAAGTAATTAATTTGGCTTGGTCTTCTGTCTTTTCCTGGTCATCCGATTGTTTGTTCATGCCAGGAAATGAACTTCAGAGTTATCTAGACAACAATGATCATTCCCATTACATTATACACAAAATAAATCAATATATATGAAAGTGCTGCAGTGAAAGACTTTTTGTATGTTGACAAGATTAATAATCTATAAAAGCTTTAGAAAAGATTATTGAGTACTGAGTAAAATGCTACAAAACACTATTCAATCTGTTATTTTTATTATTAAATTTACTATTCATATAAGTTACTGTAGTTGAACAATTATCAAAGTGAAAACTTGAAATTTCTTTCATAAATATTATGATTTTTAGAGTAGTCATCCATGTATATATAAACTGCTGTATTTACCTTTGCTAGATTATCTGAACTAAACATAGTCACTGTGACTTAATTTGAGAAAGCTATTTTGTGCTGACATTAGAATTGCCAAGACACTTCTCAGAAGGTGTATATTACCTGAATTCCTATTTCCTGTCCATTTTACCCCACACCGAGTTCTTCATGCCTAGCAGCATTATGCTGGTATGGGTATGCAAACGCAATGTTTCCAAGGACTTCAAAATACCAACAGGATATCCAGATAAATGAGCAAAAGGTATATGCTTTATGATATGTCCTAGTATGCAGATAAACACAGCTGTAAAATTAGGCACCTGTTTACCCCAGATTGTAGGAAAATGAAATCAGTGAGATAGATTGGGGCTAAACAAAGGGAGTGATGAAGTTTTCAAGTCAATAAGGCAATGTCACAGGATTAATTATATAGTAGAAAAGTGCCCCAATGCTCCTGAATGATACAACCCTCATTGGTTGTTCAGCCAAAGGAAACATCCTTCACAAGGATCAAATAAAACCCCAAGATAAAAGCCTTTCATCCAGCAAGAACAAAAACTGCTTTAAAGAAACTGGCAAAATGTGCAATAAGAAAACCATGTTTCTATATCAGTAAGATAACGTATTCAACCATATCCTCAAATTTACACTCTCACAGTATATGATATGCTGTATAAACGTGACCTTTCAAAGAAACAACTTGACTAAGGGTTTCCAAGCTTATTCTGTACAACTATGCCACAGCTGCATCATTTGAATGAAAGTGAATGGCCCATGAAGAGCCACAGATATGAACCATTAGCCATATAGTGACTTCAAGGGGATTGGGATTATATGACCTTCCAAGAGCAATTCAAATAGCTAAATGTTATAGGATTCAACATGTAAACCGAGACAGACAAATTGTTTAAGGCCATAGGGGTTATATTGTCTGGAAACTGAAATGAATCAGAAGCAGATGAAAGTGTTTGAAAAACAACTTGCATAATAATAGCATTGCAGTGTTATTAAGCAAGCTAGAGATGTATTTGAACATACAGGGAGGCTGTTCACAGGCTTCACAAATATACTAGGAAGCCCAAGGAGAACCCATCCTTAAAATGCAGAATAACATTTGTAATATCAATTCCAGGCATCCTGTGCTCTATTCAAACACTATTTCTTGTTCTTTCCCTAGTACAAAATAAGCAGTGGTTTCTGGCCCCCACAATCTCTGAGGACCCAGGGTCTGGGTCACCCTTTGTCATTCAGTTATGAGGCTGCAACAGACCTCACTGAGACACTGATGGCCTCCTGACAGTGGGTCCCACCGTGTTGCCAGAGGGACCAGAGCACACAGACTCTCAAACACCCCTAGCCTTTCCCAATCGTGTTGCCCCTTCAACAGTCCTTGTCATGGACGATGACAGTGGGCACCAGACTAGCTAGCACTGTTGAGCCTAAGCAAGAGTAGAGAAAGCTTGGCTGTTTGCCCTGCTACTGCATGCACAACAGCCACTGAGGCAGCTCGGGTCTGGCCCGTGCAGCAAGGCAGCTCGGGTCTGGCCCGTGCAGCCCCGAGGACAGCCATTCGGAGCGCCCCTCTGGAACTTTGCTTGATTCCTGAGGCCAACTGCCACTCGAGTTCTGTGTGCTACGCCCTCCGGACGTGTCCACGGTTCTCGGGAAGGAAAGCCTCTCTCAGAGGATACTGCTTCACTGCTGTTTGCCACGAGTCACCATCGGCAAGTATATTCGCTGCCCCTTTCGAGGGGTGACATCCCATTTCCCTTTTTTCTTGTCAACTACCTCGCTGGCTAAATGGCCAAACGCGAGGAGACGAGGGGCCAGCGAACCGCAGCCCGGACGTTACCCCCTGAACGTAGACAACAGCTTCCCCAGCCTGGGACACCCTTCAGTGTCCCCCTACCCCAAGGGTGGAAGCAGTGGCCTCCCCGGCCTGGGACCCCCTTCAGGGTCCCCGAATGGGACGATGACACCCCACCCCAGTGTGGCAAGCACTTGACCAGCACCGAAGACCCATGGGATTTCGCATCTCCAAGGGTGATTAAACTGACTCGGCGCAAGTTCAGGTGCCAAAAGCCTTATAAGGACAAAACATTCAAAGTCCCCCAATCTGGTACTGAAGTGAGACAGCAGAGTCTTAGAGCTTTGAGAAAGATTTCATCTAGTAAGAAGACCCTGAACCCCATGGAGGAGCTGGAAGAGATCAGGAAAGGAAAACTTCCAGTCCTTCCGGAGGTTCCTGAGTGCAGGAGTAACCCACTGAGCAGGGAGCACAGACCATCTGACAAGCGGCCTGACACCAGAAAAAGAGCGGCCTCAACTGTTGCGCCCTTGCCTGGGAAGGTGCAAAGAAGCCTCGATATGTCTACTGTGTTTGAACAACCTATGGACTATGACCAGTCGGGCACCAGAGTCCCTGCAACATCTTCAAGACACTGTGCTGAAGACTCCAGTGAAAAGTTCAACGCAGATGACACAGTGCCTGCGCCATCTTCTGCTGACTCTTCCACTGACCAACGTGGACCGGTAATCTCCCCACATATTCGAGGGCCCATGCAACCTTCCCCACCCGCCCAAGGAGCTCTGGGATCTTCCACTTCTTCCCAAGATGCTCAGGGACTATCCCTCTCTACCCAGGAGGTTCTGGGAGGAGCCCAATGTGATCCAGGGGCTATGGGACATTCCACATCTGCCCAGCCATCCCAGAGACCTCCCACCTTTCCAGAAAGGAAAATCAAGCATGTCTCTTTTTCCAGAAGGGGTTTCAGAAACCCATCCTCTAGCCTAGGGGTCACTGATCCCCCAAAGGGTTTTAGACGATCCCCTTCTGACCAAGGGGCCCTCTCACAGGCCCCATCAGAGAAAGAGGTTTCCAAGCCTTCTTCTCCAAAACGGGGGCTCAGTGATTCCTCATTTTCCCAAAATGGTTTGAGCCCCACCACCTCTCCCCAGAGGAGTTTAACACCTTTGACAGCTGCAGAAGGTGGCTGGAGTACTAATTTCTCTCATGAAGACAGGCAAGTATGTACCCCGACTCCCCCAAAGGGCCCTAAGCAATGCACTTCTGCTGAAGTGAGCTTGAGTCCTGCCTCCTCTGACCAAGGGAATTTCATAACTTCTCCGTTAAACCAAGAGGGCTTTACAAGTCCTCCACCATCAACAAATGGGCTCAGCTCTTCTCTAACAGCCCCAAAGGGGCTGAGCCCAACCCCTATACCCCAAGTGAGCCTCACACCGCTCCTACCTGCCCAGGCAGAAACAAAAGTATCCACACCAACAGCGGAGGGTCTAGGAACGTTGCCATCGCTGGAAGGGGCCCCAGAGAGTTCCAGGTATCCACAAGAGGTTCTAGAAACTCCCCGAGTCTGCCCAAGGGACTCTTGGGCCCTCTCAACACACACAGGGCGCTCTAGTGCCTTTGCAGCCTTCCCCAGGGCCTCAGAGTTCTTCTGTGTCTGTCGAGGGGATTCCAGGATTGTCCACATCTACAGCAGAGGGTCAAAGACCTATTCTCTCTCGCAAAGGGAGATTCAAACCTAATCCTGCTATGAAAAGGGACCCTGCACCTTCCCACTGTAGCAAAAGGAGATGGAGAGATCCCCCCTCTAAACAAGGGGACTCCACAGTGTCCCTCTCAGACCAAGAGGGCTTCAAATATTCCCTGCCAGCCAAAAAGGCCCTCCTGACTCGTCATCTGGCCCAAAATAGGCACACATATTCCAAGATGCTCCCTGTGAGCCATGCAAGTTCCACATCTGCCCAGGATGTGGAGAAGAGGCAGGCTTCTCTGCATCCTCAGGGGTCTCTAGACCTTTCCACATATGTAGGAGAGGATCTTGGAACTCCTGCATACACACCAGGGATACCAGCACATTCCCCACCTGTCCAGCACTCTCTGAGTTCTACCCTATCTGATAAAGGGACTGTGGGACAGGGGACATCTACAAAACGGCTTTCAGTCACACCCGCATCCTCAGAAATGGCTCTGGGATGTGACACATCTACAAAAAATGTTCCAGGACATAGTCCATCTGTTCTCAGAGTTGTGGATCCAACCCTAGGTCATCGGGAGGCTGTGGGATGTGACACGCCTACACAAGAGTCTGTAGCCATGTTCACATCTAGAAAAGGGGATTCCTTGGATTCCACCTGCACACAAGCACCCACGGGATCTCCATGCACTTCCCAGGAGGCTCTGGGAAGTTTCCCAGCTCCCCAAGAGTATCAGCAATCTGCTACAAATACACAAGAGGCTACAGAAACTTTGCCATCTGCACAAAGGACTGTTAGTCCTTCCACACGCCCACAAGGGTCTTCAGAACATTCAACAAATACCCCAAAGGCTCTGAATTCCACCTTATCTCCCCAAGGGGCCTTGGAACCTAGTTTGCCTGTCCAGCTAGCTCTGGAACCTGACAACTCTATACAAAAGGCTATATCGCCTTCTCTCCCTGAACCAAATGATCCAGGAAATTCCTCATATACACAAGTGGCTCTGGTAAATTCCTTACCTGCCCCTGAGGCCCTTAGACCTCCCACAGCCACCCATGATGCTCTAGAAGAGACCACACCTACACAAGAAGTTCTAGTATCTTCCCCTCATTCTGAAGCCACAGGTAAGGAACACTTATGTGTACTAGACACATTAGTGCCTTCCCCATCTGAGAAAGAGGCCCCAGGATCTATCACACCTCAACTAGGTGATTTACCATCTTCCCCATCTACACGAGAGGGTTTCGTGAGGATCCCGTCTCAGGAAGGAAATATTAGACATTCTCCCTCTGCTCAAGTGGACCCTGGTCATCCCCTTTCTACCAAAAAGAGGTCGAGAGATGATCCTTCTGACCAAGAGGACTCCAGACCTTCTTCTTCTGAGGAAGACAGTTTCAACCTTCTCCCTTCTAAAAAAAAGGTATGTGCATTTTCTCATGCTCCAAAAAAACCACCAGTAGCTACAAGTTCTCCTCAGGTGAGTACGACACCTTCTATTTCTGTCCAAAAGCACCTGGAGTGTCCCAAGTCTGATCAAAAGACTGTGAGACCTTGCCAATCTATCCAAGGGCCTCTTGGCCATTCTGGATCTCCCCAAGAGACTCGAGGGCCTTCTCTGTCTGTCCCAAATAGTCTACAACGTTCACCATCTGACCCAGAGCTTCAGAGACATCCTCTGCCTCGGTCAAAGGCTCCAGAAAAATTGCCCCATGCCCAAAGGGCTTCGTCACTTTCCAAATCTGACTTAGGTACCGTGAAACTTTCCCTATCTGCCCCAGGGTCTGAGGGAAAGTCCACATCTATACAAAGAACTCTAGGATTTGTGCCATTAGCACAAGAGGATCTGACATGTTCTAAATCTTCCAAAACATCTAGCGATCCTTCTGCCTCCTGCCTTTTGCTGCAGAACGATTACAGTCCCAACCAGGGGCTCCAGTACCACCCACACGTAAGCAGGGCCATCTCAGAACTTCACCATCTGTCCAAGTGTCTCTAGGACGTTCACCATCTGCCCCAGGAGCTCTATGTTCTTTACCATCTTCCCAGGGCACATTAGAACTCTTGCCATCTGCCCAAGGGACCAGGCAACGTCTTCCATCTTCACTAAGTGATTCAGGACATTTCCCCCACTTCCCAGGAGATGTGAGAGTCTCCTCATCGGAACGAGGGATTTTAGGACTTGTCTCCCATGTTCAGGGGCCTCTCCAAACTTCTTCATGCTCACCTGGGGTGTCTTTACAGAGGCCAATGCAAATGCAGCAAAGATCTCTGGATCTTTCCATACCTACTGAGGGTGCTACTGGTACTTTGCCCTCTACCCAAGGGGCTTTAGGACCTTTGTTATCTTTCCCAAGCAAAGCAAGAGCTACCCATTCTGAACAAGGGTTGCTAGGGGTTTTGCCATCTGCACAAGCAGCTCAGGAAATTTCTCCTTCAGGCTTCATGCCTGTTGGACCCTTACCAGAGAGTCCAGAGCCTCTGGGCCTCTCAGCTTTGTCTCAGGAGACTCCTTCGCATTTGCCACAAGTTCATCGAAGTTTGGAGTTTTCTCAATATGGATCAGGGGCCTTAAAGTTGATACCATCTGCAAAATGGCATCAGAGAAGTCCCTCATCCTCAAAAGAGAGTATAGCATCTGTAGACTCTGCCCAAGGGGCCGTGGGACATTTCCCATCTGCACAAGAGTCTATAGTAATTTCCAAGTCCACACAAGGGACTCCAGGATATTCTTGGTTTGTTCGGGGGAATGTGTCTTCTCAGGGGACCCTCAGACGATTAACCCCTGTGAAAGTGGAGACATATTCCCATGCCCCAGGATCCCCAGGGCATTTGGAAAATGTCTCAGGGTTCCCAGGACTTACGGTATCTGATCATGATGCTTTTGCAATTTCCTTACCTGCCCAGGGCACTCTCAGACATTTGCCATCTGCTCAAAGGGATGTGGGACACTCCCTGTCTGCCCAAAGAACTCCAGAACTGTCCACATTGGCAAATGGGACAGAACAACTTCTGGAACCCACTCAAGTGGCTCTGATAAACCCACCATCTTCCCGAGGGGCTACACAACGTTGTCAGTGTGACCAAGATACAGTAGAACGTTTGCCACCTAGCGTAGGAGTTCTTACAAGTTCCACCAATCATCTGGGGGCTCATAGACGTTTGACATCTGCCCAAGAGACTCTTGATATTTTGCCATCTTACTCTGTTTCTGTCACGGGCGGTCTGGAATGCCCTCCACCTGCTCCAAGAGCTCGTGGAAAAATAAAGTCTGTTAAAGGGTCTGAAAAACTTTCTGTATCTGAACAGGTGTCTCTGGGTAATTCCCTGTCTATGGAAGAAACTCAAATACATGCATCGCCTTCAGTAGGGTGTCGGAATCCTTGCTCCTCTACCAAGGAGGCACGCAGAAGTGTGGTGCCTTCACAAATTGTTCTGGAGTGTGCTCCAAGTGTTTCAGAGTCTATAGGAGCTTTGTCATCTGCTCTGGAGAATATGTCACTTTCCTCATTAGCCATCGAGTCACCAGAGCATTCACAAAATGCCAAAGCAGGTGTGGGGTCTTCTTCATCTGCCACAGGGTCCCTAGGACCTATGGCATTTGCCCAAAAGTCTTTGGAAAAATCCTTATCTGGACAAGGGCTTATAGAAATATTGCCATCTTCCCAAATGGAAGTGGAAACTTTCCTTTCCACAGATGGCGTGGTGGAACTGTCCACATCCACAAAAGAGAGTAGAAAATATATCATCTGCTGAAAGACCAGAGAATCCTCCTACTTCTTTACAGGAGGCTTCAAGGCAATCTCCCCTGATCCAAGACCCTCACCAACATTCACTATCTGGCACAGAGGCTTTGGAATCTTCCTCATGTAGTCAGGGATCTGAAGAGCCTTTGTTACCTGTCGGGGAAGGTGTAGAAGACTCACCTTCCACACAAGATGCACAGAAAATTTCTCCATCTACTTCACAGGCCCTAGAAGCTTTGGTAGATACACAAGGGCCACTTCAATTTCATACACCTGCAAAACTCCCTACACAAGGGGGATTAGAACACTCCACTTCTTCCAGAGGGGTTCCAAGAGGAGCCCAGCTTGTTCAAAATGTTCTTGGCCATCTGTCAACTAGAGGAGAGGCTGTAGAGTCCTCTGTGTCTGCTCTAGGAAGTACAGATATTTCTCCATTTGCTGCAGAACCTTCAGAACTTTCCTCATTACAAAATGTGACTCGAGCCCCTTCCCCTTGTCCTCAAGAGGGAGTGGCAGCTTTTCTTTCTGAACGAGGGTCTCCAGGACCATCTCTATCCATTCAAGGTTCTCTAGGACCATTGGCAACTGGACTAGGGACTGGGGAACCTTCCCTATCTGGAGATGTCACTGTACATCTGTCTGCATCTGCACCAGGGACTGATGCACAGTTGCCATCTACTCTTGGGTCTTCAGCATCTAAGCATTATAGCCAGATGAAAGTGGGCCTTTTGCCATTTGTCCATGGAGGTCTTGGACCTTCTCTGTCTGTTCAAAGGGCTCCTGGTGTGACCAAGTCCTCAGAAAGGGCTGTAGAAAATTTACCATCCAGTCAAGGGGCTGTGGAACATTCAACTGGTTCCCGGAGGGCTAATAAATCTCTATCTGAGCAAGGTCATCTACCACATTCACCATGTGTCACAGAGGCTTTGGGGCCTGCTCTGCTCGATCAGGGAGCTGAAGAATCTTTGTTATGCCCCTCAGGAGATACACAACATCCAACTTCTACACAAGGTGCTCAGGGGCAGAAAACTGATCTATCTCCCTCAGGTCTTCAAGACGCTTTGTCAACTCAAAGAGAGCATCCTAAATTGTCCATATCAGCCTGTGACAACCTGTGTCCATTGCCATCCACTGTAGATGCTGTAGAGCTTTCTACATCATCTCCAGAGTGTCTGGGACCATCCAAATCTGCCAAGAGGGAACTAGGATACTATTCAACTAAAGGGCAGGCTGTACAATATTCTCCAACAGCCTTACAAACTACAAGAACACTGTCCCCAACCCAAGGGTGTGGAGGGCATTTGTCATCTGCCCCAAGTGCTCAGGAACATTCTCACTCTGACCCAGGGAATCTAGCACCTTTGCTATCTTCCCAAGGTCCTCAGAAAACTTCCATATTGACTCAAGGGATGTTGGCTCCTTCAGCCTCTGCCCCGGAGTCTCCAGAACCTTCTGAAACTCCCCAAAATCTTGTGGGAACTCACCAATCCTCTCAGAGGAATCATGAATGTTTCTTATCTGTGATAGAGCCTGTGGATGCTTCTACGGCAGTCTCAGAGACTGCAGTAAGTTTACCATCTGCTCCACAGCCTCTACAACATTCTTCATTACTACCAGTGACTTCAGTAAATTCTCTAAATGGTGAAGGGGTACTAGGATCTATCCTGCCTTCACAAATGATTCTACACATGTCACCATCAACAGGAGGGACTCTAGAACCTTTGGCATGTGCCCAAGGTGATGGGAGAAATTCTCCATTAGAAAAAGATAGTGTAGGACAGTCTATATCAGCACAGGGGATTTTAGGATCATCATCAAGCACCACAGGGGATCTAGCATCTACTCCATATGCCCACAGGGAGACAGGGATATCTCCCTCTACCCAAGAGGCTACGAACGACTCCCTGTCTCTTCAAGGAGCTCTTGAATTACCCATATCTGCAAATGGGGCTTTAGGAAATTTGCCATCTGATCAAGGACCTAGGAAACATTCTGACTCTCTTCAAGAGGATTGTAGACAGTCACTGTTTATTCAAAGTCCTCTGGAACATTCACGATCTGCTGTAGAGGCTGTGAGACCTTCTTGTAGCCAGGGAATTAAAAAACTTTTGTTATCTACCCTAGCGGCTGTGAAAGCTTCATCATCAGCACCAGATGCTCAGAAACCTCTCCAAACCACTCTAGGGACTCTACCTACTCTCCTATCTAATCAAGGGCCTGAGGGACATTCTAGGTCTATTCAGGGTGCACTGGAGTCTTTCTCTTCAAGTTCAGGGCCTCCAAAACATACAGCGTCTTGCCCGGTGGTGCTGGGGCCGTCAGCATCTTTCCAAAGTAAGCAAGGACATTTGTCTTCCAAGGCTGAGTCTCAGGATACATTACTATCTGTCCAAAGAACTACACGGTCTTTGCCATTACCTTCGAGGGCTACAGCACATTTACAACATGATCAAGGATCTCAGGGATCTTCTTTATCACTCTCAGGGGATCTAGCACATGTGCTGTCTAACCAACTTTGCAAATCTGCTCAGGGAACTCTGGGCCCTTCACCATGTACCCCAAAGTCTCTACAGCATCCAGCATCTTCTGCAGAGATTCTGGGACCACCTGAATCTGCCCAGCACACGCATAAGAAATTCTCTTCTGTCTCACAGGCTTTGGAAATGTCTCCATGTGTCCCATCGACTACAGGCACATTGCTACATATGCCAGTGACTCCTGGACATGGTCCAGTATTACAAGCAAGTACAGCCCCTTGCCCAAGTTTACAAAAAGAAGATAGGTCATGCCTACATAAACAAGAGAGTCTGGATCTGAACACAACAACACAAGGCTCTCTAGAACCTTCACCACCCGCTCGGGAGCCTGGGCGAACTTCCCTTTGTGCAAAAGTCACTTTGGGGCAGTCCACATCTGCACATGGTATTGAAGGATATTCAGATTCTACTACAGAGATTCTAGGGTGTAATAAAAAACATGAACAGAAGGAATTAGTAGTTTGTCCACCTGCCCAAGTGCCTCTAGTAATTTCTTTATCTTCACAAGGAACTCTACGAACTTGTTCATCTGCCCAAGAGACTCTGGGGCCTTCTCTATCTGCCCAGGGGTCTTTAAAACTATCCTCACCCACACAAGGAATGGTAGGGATTGTGCCATCTGCTCAAAGTGCTTTAAAACATCCAACTTCTTCCCATGAGGCTCCAAGGGTTTTTCCTTCTGCAAAACATACTGTACAAGGGCCATTTCCTTCCCCGGGGGTTACAGGATGTGTCCTATCTAAGGAGAAAACTAAGGGATCTCTTTTGTCTTCACCATCGGCACCAGGTATTCAAGAATATCCTCCTTCTGCCCCAGGGACTCTGGGACCATTTGTGCCTTCTAAAGGGCATAAGGAACTCTGCACAACTGCAGGGGGGACTTTGCCAGTGCACAGTTCTTTGCCATCCATTCAAATGACCCCAGAACATTCAGTCCATTCCTCGGGGATGTGGGGACAACACCGATACTCCCAGAGCACTTTGGGGCATTTGCCTCATGTGGGAGAGGGTGTGGAATCTTCTCAATCTGCTCCAGGGACAATGGGACAATTGCCATCACCTCAAGTGCCTGGAGGACATTCAAGTTCTGCCCAAGGTGCTGCAGAATCTTCTTCCTCTAGCCAAGGGTATGTAGCATCTTTGAAATCTGCCCAAGAACCTCTGAAGCTTTCCATATCAGCTCGGGCAGTGCTACATACATCTCTGTCTGCTCAAGAGGCTCTACAGTCTTCAGCACCTTGTGCAGAATGTCCAGAACCATACACAAACTTCCCAAACCCCCAAGCTACTGCAGGATCTTCCTCATCTGCTCCAGGGCATATGGGTCTCTCTGCCTCACCACAAGTGACTCCATCTTCTTCTCATTCTCATGAAGGTGATGTCAGACTTTGCCAATCAGCACAAGGGCCTCTAGGGATTCCCCCATCTATGCAGCAGGCAGGGGGACAGTTCTTATCTGCTGAAGGCACACTGGGACTGCCCACATCTGCACAACACACTGTTGGAACTATGCCACCAACTGAAGGAACTCTGGGGGCTACCCAAAACACCCAGGTGATATTAGGGCCTTTGGCATCTGATCAAAGGCCTCTGCGAAACTCCTTACCTACAGGAGGCACTGTAAGAAGACATCAAGCTGCTGAAGGGCCTGTGTATGCTTCTCCGTGTCCCATAGTATCTCCAGGACTATCTGTGTCTCCACAGGGGCCTATAGCAACATTGCTGTCTGATCACGGATCTAGGAAACACCCTGCTTCTTCTCAAATCACTCCAAGAACTCAAGCTGCCCAAAATTCCCCACAACATGCAATTTCTATCTCAGGCCTTCCAAATCCTTCCCAATCTGCACAGAACACTCCAAGATCTTTGTCATCTCCTCCAGGTACTGGAACACATGCGCCTTCTGGCCCCGGTTCTCAGAAAATGTTCCCAGTTCCTACAAGCTCGGGGCATCCTGAAACTTTGCCATATGTTGGTGGGCCTCTAGAACTTCCCCCGTTTGTGGAGGGGATTCTGTGTCCTTTTTCATCTCCCCTAGGAGATCTTGATCATTTGAGTTCATTCTCTGGCAATCTGGAATCATCACATCCTGCCCAAAGAAACTTTGGTCATTTGTCATATGTCAGAGTGCCTGCAGGAAATTCTCCATCTGTCCCGGGTCCTAGAGAGCTTTCACCATTGTGCAAAGTTCCTAGAGGACAGTCATCCAATGTGTCAGGTGATCCACCACCTCTTCTCTCTCCTCATTGCCATCCACAACTTACGATATCTGCAGAATGTTCAGCATCTTCCAAAGCGACTCTAGAGTCCTTGTCATCTGCTGCGAGCAGCCTAGGAACACTCCAATCGACACAGAGGTGTCAGGGGCAAGTGTCGCATGTAGGAGAGTCTATGGAAATTTCCTCACCTCTTGCAGGGACTTCTGTATATATACCTTGTGTTTCAGATCATCTGCGACCATCCTCTTTAGAACAAGGGAGTCAAGCAACTTCTTCTTGTGCTCAAGGAGCTTTGCATTCCTGCCTATCCACACAAGGGTCTATAGGGCAGACCACATCTACACAAATGTCCCTAGGACATCCCCCATCTGTCCAAGGACTTTCAGGCACTTCCTTACATGCACACAGTACAGGCTCACAGTCGTCTACTGCACAGAACCCTGTAGCACATTCTCCATTAACCCCAGTGTCTCAGGGATATACTCACCTTGCACCAAAGATGGCAGGAACATTGAAATCACCACAGTGGTGTCCAAGAATTTCTCTAACTGCACAAGGGTCTGTCAAACCTTTGCCATCTCCACGGGAGACTCCAAGATATTCATCATCTGTACCAGGTGCATGCAAAACATCTACATCTGTCCCAGGACATGTGGTATCTGATGCAGGGACTCTGGAACTTTCCATATCTGCACAGGCAAGCGTGAGTCCTTTCCTTTCTTCCCAAGGACATTTGGAAACTTCCCTGTCTGTAGAAGGGACCTCTGTTGTCTCCACACTTACACAGGACACTCTAGATCTTTCTGTTTCTTCCGAGGAACCTCCTCAGACTTTACAGTTTGCTAAACAGGCTCAACAAACAAATCCATCTATTTCAGACTCTTCACAATCTCTGCCTTCTTCAAGGAGGCACATGGAAATTTCTTTATGTGGAGAAGGTACTCTAGGACCTCTCTCATCATCCCTAGGGCCTATGGAAATTTCTTTATCTGTTCAATTGAATTCAGGACCTTTGATATCCTTCTCGGAAGGTGGAGGACCATGTCTGTCTTCACAGGATACTCTGCAAGCTTCTACCAGTACATGTGCCAATCTAGGTGTTTCCAATTCTTCAAGAGGGGATTTAGGAGTTTCCCCATCTACTCCAGTCACTCTAGGATCTTCTCCATCTGCCCAGGTGGATTTAGCAGGGTCTCTACCTGTCTCACAGTCTCTGAGAACACTGTCTGCCCACGATGTTTCAGGAAGATTGACAGCTACCCAAGAGGCTATGGAATTTTCACGAGCTAGGCCAGGGGATACAGAATCTTTGCCATATGCCCAAGATGATCTAGAACTCAGGTCTCCTCCACAGGAAACTCAGGGACCTTCCCAAATTGTCCAGGGGGAATTAAAAGTATTGCCATCTTCCCAAGGGGATTTCAAAACTGCTCTGTCTACCTCCTGGCCTGTACAAACTTTGCAATGTTCCTCAGGGGCTTCAGGATGTTTCACTTCTGCACTCCAAGATGCTGGGGGCCCTTTCCTATCCTTTGAAAATAATTCAGGACAGTCCACATCTTCACAGAAGTATCTAGAATCTTCACAGAGTCCCCAGTTTTCTCTGGAACATTCTTCATATTCCCAAGAGTATCTGGGAACTACCCAACCTAGACCAGCTTCTAATTCCTTACGAGAACAAGTGTGGCAAAATGTGTCTGCACCTACAAAAGTGACTCTGAAACAATCACCCCCTCAGGAGGGGGTATGAAGGAAATTCACCATCTACTCACGGAGTTGTGTGCTTGTCTACATCAGCACAAGGGTCTCCAGGACATCTGTCATTTGCCCAGGGGTCTCGAGAAACTTCTACATCTTCCCACAAATTGGTAGGCCCCACCTATAGTCAAGAGTCTGTAGCACAGTTCCCATCTGTTTCGGGAGATGGACTTTCTCCCTCTGCCCAGGGAATGCTGAGAACTTTGCCATCTTCCCAACTTAGTCTAGAAACATCATCTTCTGTCCAGCCAAGTGTAGAAGCTTCATTACACGTGCAAGGTGCTCTGCAACACCAGCCTCATTCCCTAGCATATCAGGGACCTTCCCAATGCACTCCAAAGGCATCAATAAAGTTGCCACCTCCCCAAGGGGCTTTTAAAATTGCAGAATCTTCATCAAGGACTCTAGGAACTTTGCCATCCCTCCCAGGAACTCTGGGACATTCTATATCTGGCCAAGGTGCTGTCTGCCCTTGTGATTCTGACCAAAAGTTACAAGGATCATCAACATCTCTCCAGGAAACTCTTCAATTTTCTCCTTCTTCTAAAGGTTCACGGGGACCTACTCCATCTGTGCCAGGGACCTTGACATCTTCTTCATCAGCCCCATTGTGTCCAGAATTGTCTATATCTGCCCAAGGCTCTCAAGAACTTTCATCACCTCAGCAAAAGTGTTTAGGACATTCACTACCTACCCAAGTGGCTCTGGGAATTTCCCCATCATCACAGGAATTTGTAGGAAATTCAAATTCTGATCAAGAGCCTCCAGAAACTTCCACATCATCCCAAGAGAATCTTGGCCCTTCTTTGACCCAAAAGTCTTTAGCACAGTCACCATCTGCTCCAGGAGACTGTAGGCTTTCCCAGTCTTCAGAAGGTACTCTAGAAACATCACATACTATCCAAGGTGGTAGAGTAACACCATCATCTGCCCAAGGGTCTGTAGAATCTGCACCATCTGTTCAACATGTTGTAGGAATTCAGGCTCCTTTGGAGGGGCCTCAGGGTCCTTCCCAAGTGGCACCAGAGACAGCAGAATCTTTGCCATCTTACCAAGAGATTTACAACATTTTAAAATATGTCTCTACGACTCTAGAATTTGTCGTCTCTATCATAGAGGAATTGAATCTTTCACCATCAGCCCAAGGTGCTGTGGGTTCTTATATTTCTGAACAAATGACACTACCATCACTATCACTTTCCAAGGAAACTCTGGAACATTCTCCATCTGACCAAGGGTCTGTGAAATCTGCCCCATCTCAAATGGGGCCTTTAAAGCCTTCACTAACAGACCAAGGTTTTCAGGAGGGTTCTTCAGGTGAAAAGGTTACTCGACAAGAGTCACCACCTCAGAAAATATATTTAGGAAATACATCGTCTACCCAAGGGGCTCTGGGGCTGTCTATACCATCACTAGAACCTCTTGGACATTCACCTTCTGCTCAAGGGTCTCCCAATACTTCCTTGTCATATGAAAAGTCTCCAGGCCCTTGTTTGCACCAATGGCCTTTAGGACAGTCATCATCTGATCCAGGAGATCTTGGACTTTCTGAATGTACTCAGGGGACACTAGGAACATCACCATCCACCCAAAGTTCTCTAGAAATAACATCTTCTACCCATACGATTATAGAAACTTCATCATCTGTCCAAGATTCTCTAGGACATCTGCCTCCATCAGGGCAGATTCTACAACCTTCCTTCCTTATGACAGAGACATCAGAAAACTTGCCATCTTCCAACGAGACTTGTAATGTATCAGACACTTCCCCGGGAACTTTGGAAACCTTGCCATCTATACCAGGGTCTTTGGGTCCTTCAATATCTGCCCAACATTCTGTGGCACCTTCTATATCTGAAAAAGAAATGTTAGGACCATCAATGTCACCAGAGAAATCTCCGGAACCTTATCCACCTGATCAAGGGTCTCTGAGACCCACGCCATCTGTACCTGGGTCTGCGGTACCCACCCCATCAGAACAAGGTTGTCAGAAAATATCTTCAAGTGTACAAGGAGACTCAAAATCTCAGCAAAGCTGTTTAGTAAGTTTATTGCATGCACAAGAAGCTCTAGGGCTGCCCATATCAGCACAAGGACCTCTTGGACATTCACCATCTGCACAAGGGACTAAAGACACTTCCTTGTCATCCCAAGAGAGTGCAGGCCCTTTTGTGCGGTCATCATATGATCCAGGAGATCTTGGAGATTTTGAATCTAACCAGGGTACTTTAGGAACATTGCCAAGTACTCAAAACACTCTAGAAACACCATCTTCAACCCATGGGATTATAGAAATTTCACCACATTCCCAAGCTGGTGTAGGATTTCCACATCCTACAGTTCAGCCTCTGAAACCTTGTTCACTTAGTTCAGAGACATCACAACCATTGCCAATTAACAAAAAGGCTTCTAAATCTTCAGAGTCTGTGTCAGGGACTCTAGAATCCTTTGTGTCTCTGCCAGGGGCTCAGGGAATTTGGGAATCTGACCAAGGTGCTGCAGGCACTTTGGTATCTGACCAAGAGAATCTGGGTCAATCTGCATCTCTCCATGATACTCTAGAACACATCAAAACAGCCCAAGAGCCTCTAGAACCTGTGCCATGTAAAAAAGAAAATGTGGGACCTTCATTTTCAGGGGAGTTTCCGGAAGACTTTATGCCTCTTCTGTCACATGAAGGATACACAAGACATCCCCCTTACCATAAAATAAGGGCCAGACTTTCCAGTTCTCCTAAAAGTCTATTGAGACATGCCCCATTTCCTGAAGTGCATATCAAATATTCCCTTTCAGAGTTTGATGGTTTAAGAGGCACCTCTTCTTCCGAACTTAGGCATGAATCTTCCAGGTATGCAAAGAGGGACTCAAATCCTACCTCTACTCCTCAAATAATTTTGCCATGCCAAACATCATCAGACTTGAGCTGCAGATCTACATCCCCTATTAAAGAAGATCTCAGACATTCTCCTTCTCCACGAGGAATGTCCATACATTCTAAATTGAAGAAAACAAAATCAAAATATTCTTCCAAAGAAGCATGTTTCAAATTTGTCCCAACAGAAGAAGAGGGTTTGAAACTTCGCCATTCTTCCAAAAACATGGGCAAATTTTCCATTTCTGACAAAGAGGGTGTATGGCCTAAAACTGAATCCAAAGAGATCCTCACTACTTCTTCTTCTGCCCATGGAGGCTTCAAGTCCTCAGGACCTCAAGAGTACCTCCAAAGTTCTGTATGTCCTCCAGGGATCACTGAACATTCCAGATCTACCAAAAGCAAAATGGAACAGGCTCCCTCCAACACAGCAGATGTTCACACTTCCCATTCAGAACACGAGAGCCGTGAACATTCCTCTTCATCAAAGAAAGGGCACAGGCATTCATGTGCCAGAAAGGATGAGAGATACAAAGATGATCCTGAAGAGGAAATAGAGCATTCAATCCCTAAGGGACACCACAGATCCTCCAGCTCTCATGAGAAGGGACTCAGAAGTTCTCTATCTCCTCCAGAGATTACTAGACATTCCAGATCTACCAAAAGCAAATTGGATCTGGCCCCCTCCAACAGAGCAGATGTTCACACTTCCCATTCAGAACATGAGGGCCGCAAACATTCTTCTTCATCAAAAAAAGGGCACAGACATTCATCTACCATAAGGGACCACAAACCAATAAATAGTACCCAAGAGAAGATAGAACCTTCTATCTCTAAGGGACACCACAGATCTTCATGATCTCATGAGAAGGGACTCAGAAATTCTCCATCTCCCCTAGGCAACCCTAGGCATTCCAGATCAACAAAAAGCAAATTGGAACAGGCCCCCTCCAACACAGCAGATGTTCATAATTCTCATTCAGAACACGAGGGTCACAAACATTCCACTTCACTTAAAAAAGGGCATAAACATTCATCTGCCGGAAGGGCCCTGAAAACAAAAGATATTCCCGAAGAGAGCATGGAACTGTCCACCTCTATGGGATGAGGATCTGAGGAGGAGGAGGGACTCAGACATTCTCCATCTCCCCAAATCATCCCTAGATATGCTAATTCTACCAGAACAAAACTGCAACAGGCCCCCTCTAAAATAGAAGATCTTCATGATGTTCCTTCAGAACATGAGGGCCACAAACATTCCTCTTCATCAAAAGAAGGGCACAGACATTCATCTGCCAAAGGGGACAAGAATCCAAGAGATACCCTGAAAGGGCAAAGCACCTCCAATCTGTACAGAAGGGGACATGGGAACTACTCCCTCTCACAAAAAAAAAAAATCCTCAGACATTCCATGTCTCCTGATGGGACTTCATGCCATACTGCTTCTACCAGGACAAGACTCAGATATAGCCCTTTTACTAAAGAAGGCACCCAAACTTCCCCTGCAGGGCCAATGGGAGTGTGAAGCCTTCCTCATCACCCTAAAGAGATGGTGTGAGACACCCTGTGTCTGCCAAGGAGGGCTTCAGACATGATATTTCTTTCCAAGAGTTACATAAACATTCCATACGTACCAGACAGTGACTCGGGGCTTTGTTTGCTGTGCAACAGGGAGTCATACATTCTCCAGTTCCTAAACAGACTGCCACATCATTTCCGGTTGTCCAAGGAAAATTCTGACACACCCTACCTCAACTACAGGACCGGAGATCATTCCACTCTTACCAAAGGACATGCACAGCCTTGCAATAGGAAATCGGGCCCATATATGTGACCCCTATGTCCTAGGATGCCACAGATGTTCAGTCCCATACAGTCTCCAACGGACTCCACTACAACAAGGGAGCTTGAGTTCTAACCTGTGGCCCCCAAGGAGGCATCAGGCCTTCTCAGTGTGACCAAAGGGGCATTAGACTTTCCTATGGCCACCCTGTTCAAGGCAGTCTTAGACTGTTACCTTCTGAAAGAGAGAGCCTCGTACATAGCCCATCTAGCCCACTGAGCCTCACATATTCTCTTCTGAGCAATGGGAACTCATGAGTCCACTAATCAGCACTGGGCCAGAACTTCAACTGCCACCCTAGTAAGCCCCCGACATACCTGTCCTGCCCACGGAGGCTTCAGACCTTACAAGCCTGTCACATGGAAGTTCTAAAGATACTCATCTCAAGAGGGGAGCCTCGGCCTACTCTCTCTTTCCCCAGTGTCTTCAGATCTTCTTGTCTACAAGTTCACCCTACATTTCCCCACTCTGAACCACATGTGAACAACGGTAGTTTAGAACTTTTCCTTCTTATCAAACATCTGTGAAACCTCTGCAATGTGCCAAGAAGGCCACAAATACAACCCCTTTGTAATCATTGAGCTGTAGAATTTCTGAAAAGTCACAATGGGTCTTCAGAATTATACTTCAAGGCCAGGACTATTCCAGCCTCCACTTAATAACTCCACCGGGTTTTAGATATGCCCCTCATAAGTAAACTAACTTCACTAATTCAGAGGCTTACACCTCACTGGAACATATTCTGAAGAGGTCCTTAGACATATTTACTCCAACCATAGAAGCGCCTGAATTTCTAGGTATGCTTTTGAATCATACCCACTTTGAACGAGAAAACTTTAGACTTCCTCTGTTTGTACTGGAGGAGTTTGAGACATGGCCCTTTCATGAAGCAAGCTACAGAAATGGCAATGTGACTCAAGCTTGTGTCCCAAATATTGATATCCTGCTACTGGAGACTGAATCCCTATTACCAAAAAACATAGGAGCTCCTCTTTGTGTTCACGGCTGACACAGGTCTACCACAGACCCAACAGAGACCAGAGCTTCTCCATCAGACTTGAGTGGCTAGGAAGTACACTCTCATGGAACTCTAGATTGAAGAGGCGTGGCAGAATAGAAACTTCACCCTGGATCCAAGGTCATCCATTTTCAAACTGCTCACCAGAAAGGTGCCTGTCCTCCATGTCCACACCTATGCAGCTTATCATAACTTTATGTAGGGGGGTGACCCAACCCTCTCATTTCTGTCATGCCTCAAAAACTGTACTCAGAGACAAGGATTTTCTAGAGTTCTCTGAAGAGCTAGGGGTGTGACCCAACCCTCTCATTTCTGTCATGTCTCAAAAACTGTCCTCAGAGACAAGGATTTTCTAGAGTTCTCTGAAGAGCTAGGGGTTTGACCCAACCCTCTCATTCCTGTCATGTCTCAAAACTGTCCTCAGAGACAAGGATTTTCTAGAGTTCTCTGAAGACTTGGAGATTGACTAGGGAGTGCCTGGACCTTCCTCCTCTAAGAAGGTAAGCAGGGATATTCCCCTCTGCCCAACATGGTCCGGAATCTTTCTCTTGTCCCAAATCTTAGTGCGTTTCTTTCCTCTGATAACCCGAGGCTTAAAATTCCCCTGTTGAACCGAAGTGCCCTCAGAACTTTAGCCTCTGAGTAAGGGAACTGGGGACATTTTACCTCTGACAAAGGGATATTGGTCACTCTGGATAGAGTTCACAGAGGTCAAGAAAACCAAGTCAATCCTGGAACCCATGCCACTTCCCTGAGCAAAATTGCCTGCCATGGTGTGGAATCACCACTCCCACCCAGTTCTGGTTGGGTGAACACATTCCTAACACATTAACCACACTAGGGCTCCCACCTGAGCTCTTCATGAATCCTGGTATTGATGCTTGTTCTCTTGCAGATTCTGCTGAGGACATGGACATCTGAAATTGTGAGGCCATGCTCGGACATTATGAGGTACGGTAGCAAATGAGATTTCTGCTCAGAGTTGTATGGGATTTGCACACTCTGATCCCATCTCCCTGTCACTAGAGGCTGAGGAACTCTTCTCTTCCCAAAGGTACTCCCTCCTTCTGCCTTTGATTAGGAGACATCTGATTTCCATCCTGAAACAAAGGAAGCCCCATAACTTTCCAGTTTCTCCAAAGTAATCTTACACATTCATTTTGTGTGAAGGGGCCACACATTTCCCGATATCACAGAGTGGGCCTCAGTCATTTTTCTGAATAAATGAAGGACAGATTTATCCTTCAGTTCAAGGAAAGCTTTAGGCCCAATCAATACCTGTCAATAAAGAACCTCTGACATAATACCCTAATAAGAATGGTGGTAACATTCTATTTTCTCTGAACATGTGGAATTAGACACATCATTTCATTTTAAGGGTACCAATACACACTCATCTGATTAAGGGGATACAGACCAGGCCAAAGACATGAAAATTCACTTAGATGATCTTCCTTTTTCTCACATACTGTTAAGATCAACACCCCCCGACATTGGCTTCCTCGGAGAAATTGCTTCTGTCTGTGGAAACCTCAGCTCTATTCCTCTATCTGCGAAGGTCTCAGTCTCTCCCTTTGTCCTGGGTGTCCACTCATGCCCAAATCACCAAAGGGATGTCAGATCAGTCTGAATTGATATCATGATATGTGATAGAACAATCTGAACTCTGACTAAACACCTTCTACTTCTAAGATTCTCCCAGAAATGGAGCGGACCCATCTTTGTTGCCCATGCCTGTGCTGTTGAGGAAAGGCTTGAGGAGGACACAGAGCTAGGCATTGCCACAAAATCTGTAAGAAGGAATGCTCTGCTTTGTGCCACGTAAGCCCCAGAGTCCCAGAACACATGGGTATTCTAGAGTGTGAGGACCTTTGTACCCGATAAGGCATTGCCTGAATCTTCTTCCAATTCCCGAGGTACACTGGGAGCTTCATCTTCTGCCTATGGGATTCTGGAACTGCCCTGCTCTAGTCAAGCATTCTCTCTTTCACAAACAGAGCCTGACACCTTCCACATGTGGTCAAATGCTATCACATCAAACTGATCAGGCATAGGCCCATGAGAGACTCTCTCTATAAAGAAGGGACTCCATTCCACTGTGGTTTGAGGTCTCATAGCACAAGTTTAGCAATCAGAGCATAAACCCTTTGGGAGCTTCCTTCAGGCCAGTCATTACAAATGGAATGACTTCTACACGTATGACTAGGTTTGGGCAGCTAAAAACGAAACAAACCATCAAATAAAAAAACAGACTATAGGATGGAACCTAGTGAGGGGCAGTCACCGAGGCCTTCGGGAGAAGATATAGGCTGTTGCTGCATTTGTGTCTCCCGGAATGAACACAAACTATGAAGATACATTACTCTGAATCAGTGTCTGAAGCTCGAGATCAGTGCTGGAAACTTTCTCTACTGTATAAGGTACCAAGGATAATTTATTCACCATCAACCGAAGTTGTAGGGCACTTTTACACTCTGCCCAATTGAGAAACTGTTTTCAGTGGTTACCTCTTTTGCTTTTAAAGATTTATTTATTTCTTATATATACAATGTTCTAGATGGCATCGGCTGTCATTACATGTGGTTATGAACCAACATGGGCTTGGAGAGAATTGAACTCAGTACCTCTGCAAGTGCAGGTAGTGGTCTTAACTGCTGAGCCATCTCTCCAGTCTGAAGTTTCCTCTCTTACATTGGGCAAATACCTTCCAATTTTCTATTATTATTATTATTATTATTATTATTATTATTATTATTATTATTTCAATATTATTAATGTAATAATACTTTATTTCTTCTCAGTTCATGGTACAGGATGTCAGAACTTCCCCAAGACTAGGGTTGCCCTAAAATCTAGTTTCCCAAAGTGTCCTAAAACATTTATTTGGTGTTACATGGTCCTTATATATTCCCATTCCTATAAACAAAATTGCTCTGAGTCCTTTCTTTTCTCATTAAAGTGGTGTCAGACCAAGGGGGCATTGTACCTCTCTGCACAAATGAGTGTCAGACATTCCTGATCTTCCCAGTAGGTGCGTGGGCCAATGCTCTATCTGCATCCAGTAAGAGGATTTCAGACACTGAATTTCTACAAAAGGGTGTCTGGGAAATCAATATTGAAAGGACTCTCAGCAGTGGCCCCTTTATCCAAGGGATGTCTCAGACCTCCACCCTCTGCTCTTTGGCACCTTAGGTCCACCCTTATGACTACAGAACCATAGGAGCTTCCTTCTTTCCACAGTGACCTCACACATTCCTCTATTAACTAAGGTTGCTTTAGAGCTGATGCCTCTGGTAGCCATACAAAGACATACGTGAACAATGAGTCCTCCCTACTTTTGATTTTAGCTCTTAGTGCAGAAGATAGAAAGATGAAATCATATCTTCCTCAAAGTTTGTTTATCAATAATAAACTATGCCTATCTTTTTCCACACATATGTACAGATGGATACAACCTTGAATAAACATCATTGCTTGCATAACCACCGATCCTGTGGGAAGAATGTTACGGATTTGTCACAGTATCTCAAAGATTTCGCACAGGGTACGTATGTTTGAGTTGGGAAAACTAGTTGCAAGCTAGTGAGACAGAGCCAGAAGCTTTTCCCTTTCCCCAAGATAGCCTAGAACCTTCTCCTTCTAACCATGGCTGAACTCTATACTCCTATTCGATGAAACATGGCCGGAGGCCTCCTCCCTGTGAAGATGTTCGGGATTTCTCTTTTGCTCAAAGTGGTCTCATAACTTCCTAATCTGAGATGATGTGCACAGAACTCCCCTGTTCCTAAGGGACTTGCTTATTGGAGTTAGCATGAGAACGCCCCTGCCCCATACTGTGTCTCGGTCCTTCCATACTTTCACAACGTGGCCTTACATGTTGCCCATCTGATTAAGGGGGGAATAGGAACTATAATCTTTGACCCAAGGAAAGTCATGCATTCCTTTATTCTCAAGGTGACATCAGATATGCTCTTTTGAATAACAGTGCATCATACCTTTCAGTATTCTTTCACAAATCGTCAAGCATTCCCTTCTGTCTTTAAAATACCTCCAACTTATGCTATTCAAAGTAATAGAGATTAAAACCCTTCATCTTTGACCTTGGTGGCTAGGGAAATGTATTGTTCCACTTGGGTTTGAGGGCCCAGTTTCCAAGTGTAGAATTAGACACTGCGTCCTGATGGGAGATGCCATTATGTATATATGTTTCTCATACTGGTTAATAATAAAGCACTGTTGGCCAATAGGAAAGGAAGATAGGAGGGACTAGGAGACAAGGAGGAAATAGGAAGGAGTAAGGAGGAGTCAAGATGGAGAGTCTGAAGAAAGCAGTATGCCGCCAGCTCCCCGGTAAGAGAAATACATAGATCAGCAGAAATGGGTTAATAATTAAGACAGAGCTAGCCAATAAGAAACAAGTAACAGGGCCAACAGCATTGTATCAAATACAGAGTCTCTGTGTATTATTTGGGGCGGCGTGGCGGCGGGTCAAGACCAGCGGCAGCAGGCGGAAAAATCATACTCTTACAAATGGCGCCCACGTGGTTAATAAGAACTTCCACTTAAAATTTAACAAAAGCTTAAAAACAGGTTTTAGAAACAAAAGAACAGAGATAAGCAAGGTTTCTTGGTAGCAGCATTTTTCTCAGTTGAACTCTGCTTTGCTAGAGACAAGCAGATATTCGCGTGGCTCCTTTAAGGGAAGATTCCTTACTTTGAATAAGCGGGGGAAAAAAAACGCACAGCTTTTAAATAACTCTGCTAACAATTTATTGGTGTGTATGAGAGATGGCAATGGCAGTGACCACATCTCCAAGCCGGCAGCATGCTTTCTGGGTGGCAGCGCAGACCAAGGCTTTGAACACAGCTTTCTGTGCTGGCGGGTAAAAGTACCTGCCATCATCTTTGGTAAACCGCGGCTGATACAGCTATGACTTTCATTTTAGCAATGTTGTTGTTTACCAGATAAAAGACTTGTGGCCAGATGAAGATAAAGATTTACAGTAAAGACAGATTCATATTAAGAATCTAAAGGTTTACAGTGTGTTTTAAAATAAGGAGACATGGAAAAAAAAATAAAATGAGTTTAAAAAGACAAAGAGGAACTGGGTGTAGTGGCACACGCCTTTAATCCCAGCACTTGAGAGACAGAGGCAAGCAGATCTCTGTGATTTGCAAAGTAAACCTGGTATGCAGAGTAAATTCCAGGACAGATAAGAGTTACACAGGGAAACCCTATGTCAAAAAATAAAAAAAAATAAAAGTAAAATAAACAGAGTAATAAAGGCACGTAAAGATGAAAAGCTCAGAGAGAATCTGTTTATTGTATGCTATTGTGTTGTCTCTATATTGTTTGACTGCTGAGAAAATAACAACAACTGATAAAGGAAATGCTGCTGGATTAATTCAATTTATATATTTTAAAAATGCTTTGACTCAAAAATGTAAGTTCAAGGACAAGTTACTGGGGAAAAGGATTTCTATTTTTGTTTCCACAGAAAATGAAAAGCTGTGGATTCCTTGCAGACTAATGTGGTTTGAGCAAGCCAGACCCCCTGAAACAGAGTTCCTGATGATCCAACATTCAAAACAGCTTGAACAAGGCAGACTTGCAGACTACAGCCAGGATTTCTGCATCTTCTTAGGATCCCCATGACAACGCCCCCTATCAGCAGGAAGTAGTTTGGAAAGAACGACGCCCAAATTCCCAAATATTGTTTATAAATGTTTGGTTTCATTTAAATGGACTTGGTTATAAATGGGTAATGATCGCAGCCAATTATTTTTAAAGGTAAAAAGGGAATTATGGTATTGATATGATTACTTTGTTTTGGAATGGATTTTCATTTATTGATACAATTTAAGGTCAATTTTATGATGTATATATTTCTCCTTTTGTTTAGGTATTGTGTTTATATAGTTCATTCAGAAACATATTGTATAATGTACTACAGATTATAGATAATTATCTATGATAGTCAAAACTTAGAGTTAAGTTAGTTAGGTTTTCAAGATACACAGAGATGTATTTGAGATAAATAGGCATTCTTCAAACATTTCAAAGACCTACAGAATATGGCATTTAAAGTGGTTTAGGGTTTTTGTGACAGTGAGACATAATTGCTCTTGGCAATACCACCTGCACCAGAAAGGAAGATGGACATCGAAGAAATACATTATGAAGTTTGCTTTCAATATGGCAAGACTAGCCATGTGGACAAGATACTGCTCTTGTCTGGACTGTTTGATTTTGTGATGTATAAAGTGGACATGCAGGATCCACAGAAAAGTGACTGCTGATTCAAGATAGACATTGCTACAGAGTTCCTGCTTCATGGAAGAGTCTGCGAGACAGTATGCAGGACACAGGAAAAAGTGATGGACAAACTGCCAATACAAGAAGACAGTTTAAAGTTTCCTACTTTGCTGAAGAGTCTGCCAGACACACTATGGCCTATGGGCTGAAGATGGAAGATTACAAAAGAACTTCGGGTGACCAGGCAGTGAGTTGTCTCTGTCATTTCTAGAGTTTATATACTATCCTTCTGTGGTCTTTGATGGAGTTGAAGACAAATAGTTATGGTTATAGTTTTCCTTAGTTGGATTAAAGATAAGTTACATATAGGACTTTAGACTCACAAAGATGGAATAGATGATGGAATAGTTTCTTAAATCTTGATAAATGTTAATGAACTAAATATTGTTAACTGTGATTCTTATTTGGTAACTGTTGTGTTATATATTTTGCTATGTTAAGGTTAAAACCCTTCTTTTTAATTAGACAGAAAAGAGGAGATGATGGGAGATGCCATTATGTATATATGTTTCTCATACTGGTTAATAATAAAGCACTGTTGGCCAATAGGAAAGGAAGATAGGAGGGACTAGGAGACAAGGAGGAAATAGGAAGGAGTAAGGAGGAGTCAAGATGGAGAGTCTGAAGAAAGCAGTATGCCGCCAGCTCCCCGGTAAGAGAAATACATAGATCAGCAGAAATGGGTTAATAATTAAGACAGAGCTAGCCAATAAGAAACAAGTAACAGGGCCAACAGCATTGTATCAAATACAGAGTCTCTGTGTATTATTTGGGGCGGCGTGGCGGCGGGTCAAGACCAGCGGCAGCAGGCGGAAAAATCATACTCTTACAGCGTCCTATCCTATGCTCTCCAATGCAATCACTAGACATCATTGCTACCCACATATGGACTGTTGTGACAAACTGAAAGTTGATGAAACCTGGCCAGGGGCAGCCGAACAGGCTTTTTGAAGAAGGCTCTGGTTGCTGCCCAGACTCTCCAAGACTCAATAGAGGATGTGGAAATTCTAAAGAAGAGTTGGAAGCTGAAGTGCAGTGATGGCATCTTCCTTCACTAAATAATGTAGCAGGGACATTCACCTTCATCAGAATGATGCATGGCATTTTCCTCTCTCTCCAAGGGTTTTCAAACTCATACCTTTGACCAACCAGGTCTCCAAGTTTTCTCTTGTTCACAAGGGGCCCAGTGCTTTCTCCCTTCTCGAGTTTCTCCACTTCTTTTACTTCACTGAAGAGAACATCAAACCTCAGTCTTAGGACAAAGCCTACTGCAGAACATCCCCATCTGCCCAAGGTGGTCTTCAAGTACTCGTTTTGTGGAAAAGGACCCGCAAAATTTCTGTTTCTTTGCAAGTGGGCCTAAGTCATGTCCTTATGACTAAAGAGGTCTCAGACCAAGTATAGCTTGCACCACGCTTTCTCTGTGCAAGTGAGAATTAGTTGGGCTCCCATGCAGTCCAGCATAGTGCAAAGGGGGTCATGGGTACCTGTTTTAACCACAAAGACCACAGAGATCCCAGTTGTGACTAAGGGTGTCTAGCTTGTGCCACAATGAGGAATAAGACCTGAGAATTGGCTCTCATGGCCAAAGGGTTATCATCCCTTCACCCTATATTCAGTAGAGCTTCAGATCTAGCCTCTGACCCTGGAAGGCCCTAGGGCATCCTCTTCCATCTAAGGGTACCTTATACATGAACATTGAACTCACATTTCCTTAACACAAATTCATCTGACCAAGATTACTAGTCAAACACTTTTGTAACCAATGAACCTCATAAGATTCTAGGATTAGATCAGATGGAAAATACAGAAAGCTAAAACCAATAGTTGTGTCCTGTAACAAATAGGTGTAGACTTTCAACCTTTTACAAAATGTCTCATAAATTTCACTTATGATCATGGTGCATCAACATTTCCCCTCATTCCCATATAGTATGACATATTACCTCTGTGATGAAGGGCTTAATAGTCATCTCTTTGTGACCCAAATTGCGATGCTCTTCCCCTCTTATATAGGGAGATTTAGATATTCACTCCAATAAAGAGTAGCTCAGACCTGCGTTGTGTGATTGAGGAAATCTCACATATTTATCAACTGCCAAGTGGGCTTTATACATCCATCTTCTTCTTCTTCAGTGTCTTGCAAAGTACTGTTCTGAACAAAGAGACCTCAGAGGAATCTGGACACAAGAGTCTATGTCTCTGAACAAAAGAGCAGCATCATGAGGGTAACTCAGACTACTTTGTTCATTCTGGTTCCTCACACAGAGCACTCCTATCTTTCATGCAGTGGGATGTGTGGATGGACATATACGAGACGAAGACACTGAGCCAGAGACTACTGTCATGCAGCCTCTTAGAAGACTTCTAAGACTCGAATCCCCCAAGACAGCGCCCCTTATCAGCAGGAAGTAGTTTGGAAAGAACGACGCCCAAATTCCCAAATATTGTGTATAAATTTTTGTTTTCATTTAATTGGAATTTGTTATATAAAATTAAATAAAAAATTATATATGTATAAAAAATAAATTATAGGAGCTAGCTAATAAAGAGCCTAAGCTATTGGCCTGGCATTTATAAGATTAAAAAAAGAAGAAGAAGAAGACTTCTAAGACTGCTGACATACCTGACATGGACATTCAGAAGATGAGTATTCTACATTGCGATGTCAAGTTTGGTGCTGATGAAGGAGTGAGTACCTGGATCATCCTACAAATCTCAAGGTATCATTTGATCTTTAGCTTCTTCACAAGAGGGCCACAGATGTATGGTCAAGGGAGGCTGAGACTATTCCATGCAGTACTGGGGAGCTCCTACGTCATCCTCCTAAGTTAAACAGTCTTGAGTCTTTTACCTGTCAACTAAGTGACAGTAGGAATTCCTCTCTTGCCCACTGGGAAACTGGATATGCTCCACCTACAAAACGGAGTCTGAGAGTATCCTCTCTTATTGAAGTGGCTCTGAGACAATCCCCTCTCCACAACGATCCCACAACTATTTGTATTCTGACCAAAGGGTTCTCAGACATGCCTGTTCTAATAGAGAGCTATAGTCCACCAATATCCAAAGGGTTCTCAGACCCGAATATGCCCCTGTGGAAGTGGACTATTAGGTGTATGTCATTGGGCCACAGATCACTCTGCTTTGACCACAGAAGTTCCAACCTCCTGCCTCTCATGTACCAGGGTGCCTCAGATCTTCTCATTCTGCCCACACTTTCTTCAAGTATGTTCTTCTTTCCAAGGAGGGACTCACATTGTTCTCCTCTGATTCAGGAGCCTCAGACATTCCCCCCAAACATGAGATATTGGGATATTTTTTCTTTCATCCTATTACTTTTCCAGACCACCCAGGCTGAAAAGTAACAGAGCCCAAGAGTAGCAAGTAGAGTCTAGAACCAATGTATACTGCCTTAAGGCAGAAGCCAATATAATGTGGCCTCCATCATTCATAGCTAGACCTGAAAGCTGAACTTCTGTTTGACAAGGAGAACCAGCTTGGGATTTTCACACAGCCTTGTGGATGAATACTCAAACTGAGACCTCTGCCTGACACAGTCACCATAGTGGACAAACATTTGAGTCTCCGATGAAGAGGTGGAGGCTGGTAAGGGAGTACCTGGAATGGACTCTACTGCATGAGGTGGGCTGGCACCTTGACCTCATGTGAATGACTGGGAATGCAGATTTCCAACTCTATACGATACATGCTAGTCTATCTCTATGAAGAGACCTTGGATTTCTGCTTTCTCGACAAAAGCCCTCAAACATTTCTGCTCTGACCCTGGGTCCTTGTATTTTCTCCAGGGCTCTTGACTTGTCAACTCTTCCCCATGCTCCTTGGAAAGTCTCAAATCTCTCACCTCTGAACCCTGTATCCCTTTTTGTACATCTCTCACTCATACTGAGGCACATTCAAGATCTAAATGTGAGGCCTGCTCCCGTTGACAAAGGGACAAAGGGTGTCTCATACATATTCTGTGTGACTAATGGAGTATTCAAACTCCACCTCTGGCCAACAGAGCTCCAGACCTTCTTTTCCCATCATGTAAGGTGTCTATACTAACGTCCTCATCCAAACGGCCTCTGGCTTTACCCTTGACCAAGCACGTGTCTGACATTCCCACTCTCTGCAAAGGGACATCACATTTACAAAATATAGACAAGTACGATTTGGCATTCTCCTGCTCATCAATATAACATTTCTCCCCTAGGTTTGAGGTCTCAGAGCTCAAGAGTAACAAGAAGAGGCTGGAATACCAGTCATCATCTTCTGAGCATTAGAAATGGAGTGATCCCAGCATAGTGCCCAGACCGAGATGGCTGAACACCAACCTCTGACGCTGACAAAGTACAGACACCAGCTATTCTCTTGGAATAATGTTCAGATTATGGCATATCCTCCTGGAGATGCCACAGATGATAGAGTTTCTTTGTTATTGTTGTTGTTATTGTTGTTGTCCTCTTTCTTAGTGTTGTTTTTGTTTAGTTTAGAAGAGGACATCTTAATAGTTTCTTGTTCTGTTAATCATCTTTTGGCATAAAACTCAGCCACCAAATGATTAAATTCTTCATATGTTCTACTGTATTTGGAAACCACAAATTATGTACATTTTCTACCCTATTCTTTCAAAGGCATTTTTATGTAATTCAATTTTATAAATTTAATCATTTTAACTAGTACTCATAAGAATATATATTTTATGTGTAAAACTGTTTCCTGTACTGTGCTTATTTTTCTACACGCTGAAAGTTTTATTTGATGGAATTTGAAAGATGCTTTCTTACTGATGACTCTTTAAAAATGTATCTTAACACGATTGATCTTTATTTTATAGGTAATATCCACTTATAAGTGAGTATATATTATGCTTTTTTCTGGGTCTGGGTTACCTCACTCAGGATCGTTTTTTCTAATTCTATCCATTTGGTTGAAATGTCTCTCATGTTATTTTTTTAACAGCTGAGTAATAGTCCATTGTGTATTTTCCTTTTGAATTATTATGAACTTTGTCACTATGTAATATGATTGCATTTATTTTTTCTTGTGGTTCTTCCATAGCTTCAGCCTGCTAAATATCTATTTTGTTTATAAAACTTTATTGTACTTTAAAAAGATGTATCTTAGAAGTGATGGTATATGATAAAATATCAGCTATAGCAGAAATATCTTCAGTAGCATTGCTGTCTAATGGATTATAGGTATCAGTTATTACACCATAGTAACTAAAATAAATACAAAATGTGAGGAAGAGTTCCAGGGTATAATCCCTTCAAATAGCCATAATCAAAGGAAAGTCCAGTTACTAATCAATTCTTTGTGCCTCAAATGGGCATGGGATGTTTTGTGTCTGGGCTTGTAGAGGACTTTGTATTTTTAATGTCAAATAGTGCTGCTTTGAACATAGTTGAACAGATGTCTTTATTGCATGGATATGGATCATTTGGGTATATGCCTAAGAGGGGAATTGCCAGGTCCTGTGGTAACCTAATTCCCATTTTCCTGAGGAACCGTCAATCTTTGTATCTTAAATGGGGGTAGTAAACTATGCTCAGTGTAGGTAAGAGAAGTAAAGAGTACCACATTTTTAGTTTTTAGTCTATCATCGTGTAGATCTAGCTGTCTGTATGTGTATCATATTTGTATACATGTAGGTAGGTAGGTATGGAAGCATTTATCTATATCTGTCTGTCATTCATCAACAACTTATCCATCTTTCATCTATGTGTTTATTTTAGCAGTTCAATTTCTTCATGTTCAATGAGTTGTGTTGGTGTTGTCCTCACTAATTTGACCCTGTTGCAGTTTGCAGACAGTAACCATTGCCATTGTCTTGGCAACAGCCTGGATTGTTTGGGGATTCCCATTGGACCCCCTTGGCCAACAACTCAATAGAATGCAACCCTGTTGTCATCCTGGAAGCCTAGTTTGGTGACAAGAAATGGACAGCTATGACTCTGTCACCCTCATTATTAGGACTGCTGATTAGGATCACCTTCATATATTTTAGGAAATTTCCAGTGAACTAGGTTTCCACATGATCTCACAAATATCCCCCTCAGTTCCAGCTATCTCTCCCTGTATTCCCTCTCTCCACCCTAAATTTCCTCCCCATCACCACCTGATCCTCTCCAGTCCCCCCACACACCCCAATCCCCCAATGACAACTATGTTGTTTCCCCATCCCATGGACATCCAGTTCCTTCCTCTATACCTACCCTCCCCTCTCTGCCTATCTATTGTAGATTGGTCATCACTGATTTAATGACTAATGTCTTAGTGTTTCTGTTGCTGCAACAAAACTTTAGGACCAAAAAAACAAGTTCAGGGAGGAAAGGATCTTTTTTGCTTACACGTCTTCATTGTAGTCCATCACTGAAGGAACTCAGAGCAGGAATTCAAAGAGCAAAGAAACCTGGAGCCAGAAACTGATGGAGAAGCCATAGAAGGGGGGTGCTGCTTACTGGCTAGCCCCTGATATCTTGCACATCTTGCTTTCTTATAGAGAACCCAGGACCACCAGCCCAGTGATGGTACCACCCACAATAGGCAGAACATAACCCCTTCAATCACTAGTTAAGAGAATGCCCTACAGACTTGCTTACAGTGTGGTCTTATGGAGGCATTTCCTTAATTGATGTTCCCTGCTGTCAGATGACTTTAGCTTCTGTCAAGTTGACACAAAAGTATCCAGCACAACAAATGTCCACATATAAATGAATACATTCCATATTTATCTTTCTGGGTCTGGGTTACCTCAGCATGATTATTTTCTGGTTCTATATATTTACCTATAAATTTCATGATGTTATTTTAATTTTATTAATTTATTTTACATTCTGACTGAGTTTCCCCTTTCTCCTCTCCCTCCAATCCCACCCCACTGCCCTTCCAATCGCCCCTCCATCCACTTCTGATTCTGTTCAGAAAGGTACAGGCATCCCATGGATATCTACAAAGCATGGAGGCTATCAAACTGTGCTGTCTAAGCACCTCCCCCTGCATTTAGGCTGGGCAAGGCAATCCAGTATGAAGAATAGGTTCCCAAGAGCCCATCAATGCATAGGGACAGCCCCTGCTCCCATTGTTAGAATTCTCACAAGTAGACAAAAGTACACAATTGTCGCATATTTGAAGAGGGCTTAGGCCGGTCCCATGTAGGCTCCCTGGTTGATGGTTCGACTCTGTGAGTTCCTATGAGCCAGGTTAGTTGCTTCTATAGGTTTTCTTTTGATGTCCTTGACCCCATCCTGGCTCCTACAATCTTCCTTCTCTTCGGCAAGATTATCAGAGTTTGTCATGTCATTTTTTTTTTTTTAAAGCTGAGTGATACTCAATTGTATAAATTACCACATTTTCTTTATCATTTGTTCTGTGGAAGGATATCTAGGTTGTTTGAAATTTCCAGAAATTATGGCTAGAGTAGCATTGAACATGGTTGAACAAATGTCCTTGCTGTAGGATTAAGAATCTTTTGGGTATATGCCCAAGAGATTGGTATCTGATTAATGTCTTTCTCCGCTTTTGAGTTTTGTTTGTTTCCAACCAGTACAAAACTTATTTCTTTTTCTCTCTTTTTTTTCCTCCTGGTCAATTAGCCTAGAAACAAGTTTTTCCCAAAGCCATATATACTTTCCATTATTCAATTACAAATAAGTCTAAGTCTCTTCAATTTTGAGGAACCATTTCTGTAAAGGAATCTAAATGATAGTTTAGTCCAGAAGCTGGAATGTTTAATACCTCTAGATCCTGATCAACCAGCCTACTTAGTTTGGAAAGCATCAGAAGAGGTACATTTAGTCAAACCATTATTACATGGCCACCAAATGGTCTCAGGGGGCTCAGAAATATTGCTGTTATCCTGATAAATTAACCCATAAGGCAGAACAGCAAGAATCAGATGAAAGGGAAGTGCCTAGGTTAAAGGTAATAAAGATATTAGACAAGTTTCAGCCCTTTATAAGGCTTCAGATGGTTAATTTTGGCTGTCCATAATCACAGTGAGTTTTGTTAATTAATGGGCTGACAGTCTGGTTATTACAGAGACCAAGTATCTAAGCATAACCAGCAATCCTGGCTGATTTCTGACTGGGAATGGCTAACTCTATCCCCTCAGGGTCCCTTCCCATGCCATAGAGTCTGATTCCCCACATTTTCCCTGTTTCCTAAGGGCCAGAATAGTTTTTTAAAGGAATTTCTAGAGTTTTTATTTTATGACTCCTGGGAGGAGTCTTTTTTCTATATATTTATATGTATGTTTTTAAGAAGCCTCTATTGTGCAACCCTAATTTTTGCAATAAAAACTTTCTAGCAAGTAGGGGGTGCCAAGCCACCTATATTCCTGTCTCAAAAGATAAAGTCCCACGCTTTTCCTTTCTCCAATATAACCAGATATTTAAACTGGGCATCAGTGAGCAAAGGTCAAGATGAAAATTGGTTGCTGGTCTGTAGTCATAGTAACTAATACTTTGACTGTCTTCATCTCCCTCAGTTCCTAGGTCCAGGCCTGAATGTGGAAGGGTTTGGACCATGACCCTATACTCATAGCCATAGAACAAAACATAAGACTCAGGAGGAGGTAGAGGGGTAGGGAGTGGAAGGGTCTGGAGCTTGATTAAATGGGTCCATTTGGCAGGGATATCTGTGGTTTCTACTTTCTTGACCTGGGTGTGGTGAATCCATGGCATAGTGACAGCTACCTTCACAGACATAGGAGTGGAAAGAATCACCATGTAGTCTCCCTTTGAAGTTGGTTCCAGTGCTCCTTTGGCTGTCTGTTTGACACAGATAGTATCTATCACTGGGCTTCAACAAGTGGAAACTGGTGGTAGACTTGGATGTTGCCTAGATTTCCCAGATAGTCTGATAAATACACTTTATGGAGAGCCTGGAGTGACTTGAGAAGGGAGGTATCCTCTGAGCTAGGGAAGCAGTAGGGAAAGTCTTTCGAATGTAAATCTCATAGGGAGTATACCCCTATCTGTGGGGTACAGTGGGCCCTGAAGCAAAGCAAGAGAAGGAAGTCTATCTATCCTTTGCTCAAGTCTATGAGAGTTTTACTAGATTTTCTTTTAATGTCTTGTTTATTTTTAATCTGTCCATAACTCTGAGGTGTATATGCATAATGGATTTTCCAATCTATGCTTAAAGCTTTAGCTGTCAATTGAGGGTTTTGGGCTATGATAGTGGAACACCATTGTCAGACACCATTGCTAGGGGATGCCACATCAGGAGGCCAGTTCCTGGAGGAGTTTTTAAGCTACTACTTAAGAAGATTCCTTCCAGGTAAATGCATCGGCCTACCCAGAAAAAGTAGCTATAAAAACTAGTAAGTACATTTATCTACTCCTGGCAGCCAGGATCTTGGTGAAATCAGTTTTCCTAGAGTCTACTCCAGGAAACAAATGTTAACAATTATAGATGAGCACCTATGGGTCATCATTACACAGGCAGGTAGCAGGATTGATGGCAGTATATTTCTTAAGTTGGACTCTAGGGTATGCCAGGAGTAGGTTCTGGTACTGGCTCATATAGTCCTTGGACACTAAGCAGTCTGGTGGTCCTTGAAGGAGGGCCTCAAACACATCGTGGGGGTGCTATGTACATAAGATCTTAACTTAGAGCCTCCTTGTTTTCATTAGACTAGCAGTAGCAGATACAGCTCTTAGACAGGTGGGCAATCCTATGACTTTAGGTCCAATTGTTTGGACAGGCATATCACAGAGCATATCCATGATTCCAAAGTTTGGTTTAAATGTCTTTTGTTTCATGAAACGAATAGATGAAAAGGGTTTGAGACATCTGGAAGTACTAGGGCTGAAGTCAGGGCTGTTTTTAAAGCCTCAAACATCTTTTGTTTAGTCTCAGTCCAAATTAGAGGCTCAGTGCTACCATTGTGCTGGTGTATAGAGACCTTGCTATTTTCACAAACCCTGGTATCCAGAGGCAGCAATATCTAGCTGCACCTAGGAACTCTTGAACCTGTATTTGGAGTTGGCATCTGAAGCATGGCAGTGATTCTACTCTGAGGTTCCTTTTGCCTGTCCTTAGCAGGCAGCCAAGATAGGTAGCCTAATGTACAAAGCTGGACTTTCTTAGCTGATAACTTTGTAGGTCATTGTCTGTAACTCTGGCAATAGTCCCTAAGTGGAAACCTCTGACAGAAGAGAGAGAGGTCAACACTTATTGTCTCATCAAACAGGGATGGTGAATTTTTAAATCTTTGGGGAACCTGGTCCATGTAAGTTGCCCATTATAACCTCCCTCTGGGTCTGTCCATTTAAAAGCAGAGATGGGTTGACTTTTCTCTGCCAGTGGAAGGCTGAAGAATGCATGCATCTTTTCAGGTCCAAGTGTACACCTGATTCTCTGGAGGAATCAGACTCATGAGAATCTGATGTCCTAGGCTTCTTCCAGGGTGACTCAATGGGAACCTGTCTATCCAAGCAAGGAAATATAGGCTGCTTTTCCTTTTTCATTTCTGGAGTCATTTGGTATTGCTTAATCTGTACAGTGTAGCCAAACTGGTCAATTGAGCAATTATAGGAACTTGGTGTTGGGCCAGTCCTGGGAGGTAGGTTTCTGCCTGCACACCCTCCTAATCTTTGCTGTCAATATGAGAAATAGTCCAATTGCATTTTTTGATTGGAGGCAGGATTTTCAGCTAGGAGATATTCTTCTGATAGGGGGTAAGATACCAACATTTTGCTGGGTATCTGTAAATCTAACTATGTCTCATCATCAGAAAAGGTGACGACGACTTTCAGTTTATGCAAAAGGTCTTGTCCCAATCAGTTATCTGTTGTTAAACCCCCTTTGAGTTACCTCCAGCAAATGGGACCTATCTATACCTTTAACTTTTATAACTTTTCCTCTTAATATCTAGGGACAACTAGGTGACAAGGGAAATCGTTTTAGCAGCTGTTTTCAATCTTTAAAAAAGGACATAGCATACCAAGTTGAGGCAGGACTAAGCCCCTACCCCCCGAATCAAGGCTGAGCAAGGTATATGTGAAATGAAAAATATTTTTTTAATTAAAATGGACCTAGCAAAAATTGTTTAAAGTCTCCTTGGTCAGAGTTGGACACAAGGAAAAGAATCTCTTCTGTCCAGGCTGTGCTGTCTGGCAGTGATCCCCTGCCCTGCCCTGGGGCAGTTTTTCTACTTTTTTTCATAGAATGGTGGGTTTTGAGTTTCCCAATTATAGGGATCATTGGTAGAAGAGGAGACATAAGGCAAGGTTAGTACATTTAGAGACTTTCCTTGCCCTTTGGCTTCTATAGTTCTGCTTCTGGCTAACTGATCTTGTTAACTGAAGTATGTCAACACAGAACACTTTTTTTTGTGCTCAAATGCTCATCGAGAAAGGCTTGAGCTACACTGGGATCATCCAGTGTAGTTGGTGACTGGCTGATAGACATTCTATTCATTTAAAACCATGCCCAAGCAATCTTCTCTGGTGAATACTGCACAACCTTTTTGGAAGTCCCACTGAAATCCCAAAAACCAGACCTTTAGACACTGGGTATCTCATTCCTTTGTAATTTTCCTTTTAGCCAACAGTCCCTGAGGTAGCCTCTCTGATTCTGGACATGGAGCCCCCTTGGAGTGGGCTGGCTCTGAGTTCACAGAGGCCCCATGCCAGTAACTCCCAACCATGGGTCTTGTTACTCTTCATAGTCCTTCGATGGAATTTGTAATTGGCTAAGCCACATATATATTATACCCAGGGGTAGGCTCAAAGCTTGAGCCCACTGAGGTTCCTTGTATGTATTATTAGTCCCACGTGGCTTACCCATCAAAACAGCCTGTTCTTCCCAGTGTCAACTCTGTGTCCTCTGTGGTCTTCAATCTTGTCTCTTTGAGGCCTAGCTTCCTGCCCCCCTCAAACACACACACACACACACACACACACACACACACACACACACACACGCACACACAGATAGAAGCCAATGCCAACCAAGAGCATAGCACAGGATCCTCAGGAACAAAATCACCAGTCAAGGCTTTCTTACTGGGGCCTGACCAGAGAACCCGGAGCTAACTACTCAACCTCTCCCACCCCAGTGACCAGTACAACTACCAAGCCTGTGATGAATGTGCAAACATTTGTGACTCGGTTCCCCAGCAAGCTTCCAACACCTCCAGTTGGACCCTGTGCTAGTAGGACAGAGGGATGGTGGTGGCTAAGACCTAAGGGCATAAGGGATACTGGGAACAACATCCACAAGGGAGAAGACCTGCCTCCCCACTTGGACCCCAGGGACAGTAGTCACTTCACCCCGTTAGAACACAGATCTGGCATTGAACACAGGGCAAAGCAAAGGCAGCTGTATTCACTTGTGAGGACTCCAGCTTTTCAAATCCGAGGAAGGGGTATTATAGGAGTTGAAAAGAGCTGCCGATACCTGTAATTCTTTCCATGGACACAGACCAGGGCCTTTAGGTACCCAGCCATCTAGGTTCAGGTGGATGCTGGAACACATCCTCCACACTGGGTACCACAAGGGGGCGATATTCACCCACATTCTCTGCTGAAAAGGCAGGCAGCCAAGGACCCTGACATGGAGAATAGGCCACATCAAAAGGAGTAACATTCCATCCATCCCACCTGCCACGTTGCCTACGAGGCCTGGATCCGGGCCCCACCCTAACCATCTCCTAGGCATCTCCAGGCCACACTCCTGAGATAATTCCCGCTCTGTCACAATCGCTCTTCTCTCCACAGTCGTCCACCCACAACCGGCCACCAGGCACCACTCAAGAAACTTCTCTTTTCTTTCTAGAAAGTCCCCAAGTGCCCCTCAGACATGGGACTTTCTGGATCCTCTGTGGACAGCCACACCTACCTGTGGCAGGGAGTACACACACATGATGCAACTCAGAGCTCTCAGAAGTGAGTAGAGTGGACTCACGAGCACCTAGACACAAGGCAGAAAGCATAGTTCTCACCTATCACAGGAGAATGCTTGTAGCACATCCCCATGCTTCCTCAGGGCCCTCCCCCACCTCAAGAAACTAAACTGGTGCCTTGGAGATCCATTCTCTCCTGAGTCCATGGACCAGTGACAGGAGTCCATAGTGCAGACAAATGAGAGTGGGTTTTGCCACCAGGCTGCATGAAATATACCCTCAAACCCCTCAAACTATAAAGTCACTTAACACATCAACACTAAAACACACATATGAAATACACAGTCTCTCTCTCTCTCTCTCTCTCTCTCTCTCTCTCTCTCTCTGTGTGTGTGTGTGTGTATATATATATATGTGTGTGTGTGTGTGTGTGTGTGTGTGTGTGTGTGTGTGTGTGTGTGATTCTCTACTCTCTTCTGTCCGTCTCTCTGCTTCTAATTCTATCTCCTTCTCCCCAACTACTCTCTCATATTTACAATCTTAGCCACTCTATCCAGGGTAGAAGGGCCTGTCTGATTACCAAGGGATTACCATGTGCACTTGAGTAAAGCTTTCTCAGCCCACATGAAGCCTCCCTTCCCTTGAGGACCATGACTCTACAATTATAGCTCCACACTTCCCATAATTTCCATTCTTTACCCTAGAAAAAGAACATGGTTTTGTTCTCTCCTTGATCTTGGAGACACCACCATCATGGCATTCCAACTCTCCCTCTGGACTGACAGCTACAGAGGCATCCACTCTGCTGCTGGAAATGGAACTGCCTGGGCCCAGGCCTGTTGTGACTTTATGGATGACAATTTCCAAGGACAAGAATTGACACAGTTTATCATACTACTGTGCCATTGGTCTGCTTAGCTGAGCCACAAGCATAATCACCCACCCCAGGACAAGCCCAGACCTATGCCCACTTTGGTTCCTTCAGAGGAATTGGACTTCACATGGCTTACCCTACAAAACAGCCTGTCCTTCCCAGTGTGTACTTTGAGCTGTCTACCCTAAATGCTATACTCTCTGCCCTCGATACCCTTGCTTCTTGGCTCTCTGAGGCTTAGCTTTCTGGCTGACACCCAGTGATTATACTAGACACCCAAGCACTATGTAAAAATGCATGGAGAGATGGCTCAGACATTGGGAGCACTGACTACTCTTCCAGAAAATGTGGGTTCAATTTCCAGCACCCACATGGCAGCTCACAACTGTCTATGGCTCCAGTTCTAAGGAATCTGACACCCTCACACAGACATACACACACAGGTAAAACACCATTGCACATAAAATAAAAATAAATTATTTTTAAAAAAATGCACATGTGCATAAAAATTCACAGATACACAGGCACAGGCACACATAAAAAAAAAACAACCATGCCATTCAGGATCATAGGTGGAAAAGCCTCAGAAATAAAACCATAGTTGTGAGACTAAGGCTCTGAGCCCCGCCCCTTCACTCACCTGCTAGAACTTTCTTACTGAGGACTGATCAGAGATTTAGGAGCTGTCTACTTGACCCCTCCCACCAGGGTAACCAGTACAGCTGCCATGCCTGCCATGGATATACACTTAGAGCTCAGAACACAGGCAAGCTTCCAGTTGAAAGAGACCTGCCTCCAAACCAACACCAGCAGATTGCGGTAGGACTGAGTGTTGGTGGTGGCTGAGAACTCAAGGCATAAGGAAAGTTGGGCAGATGCCACAAGGGAATAGAGCAGCCACATCCCTGTGCCCTTGTAACAGTACTCCTCTCTCCCCCTTAGTTAGAATCATTTCTGGCATTGGACACAGGGCAAAGCAAAGGCAGCTGTACTCACATCCGAGGGCTCCAGTTTTTCAAGCCTCAGCAGGGGAGTATGATGGGAGATGAGAAGAGCTGCCAATACCTGTAATTATTCTTTCCATGGACACAGACCAGGGCCTTCAGCTACCCAACCATCTGAGTTCAGTTGGATGCTGGAACACAGCCTCCACACTGGGCACCACAAGGGGGCAGTATTCACCCAATTCTCTGCTGAAAAGGCAGGCCACCCAGGACCCTGATGTAGGGAATAGGACACATCAAAAGGAGTAACATTCTATCCATCCCACCTGTACAGTTGCCTACGAGGCCCTGAGACTGGGCCCCACCCTAACCATCTCCTAGGCATCGCCAGGCCACATTCCTGAGGTACCTCCTGCTCTGTCACAAACACTCTCTTCTTCATAGCCTTCCCCCTATCCCTGACCCAGGAGATTTGTCTTTCCTTTCTCCAAAGTCTCCAATTCCATCTCAGTTCTTGAGTCCTCTGTGTATACCCAACTATTTGTGTTTGGAGCTAGGTGCACATGCAAAGATGGAGCATCAGAGGTGGGGAGGAAGGGGAGAAACACAAGGAAGGAAAGATAAAAGAGCTTTTTATATGGTACATCTCTGTGCCCCAAACACCACAGGCAGATAGATCCCAGGATTTCCAGAGCAAGGTTTGACTCCTTCAAATTAGCTGAGAGTGTAGCCTGCGTATCCCAGACAGGAGATAAAGACACTGTGCACTGTTTCACACTACTGTTGTGTGGGAGGAAGACAGGAAGGGGACCCAGGAAATTTCACTACACCCCTTAATGTCAGATGCATTCTCCTGGGCAGCAAGCACCTGTTTTTCACTTCCAGATGTGGCTGTCACATGACTTAGGTGTATAGTCTTCCTGTATCTCTCAGGCCTTGACCTCTGGAGCTTTGCCTGCCTTGGATGTCTACACTAGTCCAAGCTGCCTGTACCTTGGTTCTTCTCCAATGGACTCCTACTTCTGCAGGCATGCCTCATCCTGTTATGCTGGGACCCACGGAGCCTCTGTCCCAAAGCCAAGGAATAAATCCACAGGGAAATATTTTGGGCATCAATAAGACAAGTCTGCTTCAGAGCAGTATTATACTGAGACAAAAAGTCAAGCTATACTTAACCCAAGTCCATCGCAGTGGTGAAGCATTTTTAATGAAAATATCTTTTACACCTAGAGACAGGAGGGAGGGCCTAATCCCTACTCCAAATGACTTGACAGATTTAGATGACCCCTACAGGAAGGCATCACCCTACATGTAGAGTGAGAGGGGATGGAAGGGGAGGGTGGTCGGGGGGGGCATGGGAGGGTGGAAGAGAGGGAGGGACAGAGAGGGAAATGGGATTGATACGTAAAATAAGAAAAATAAAAATAAAAACAAATATCCTTTACATTCTAAAAGACTGAGAATTTTGTTTAACCTCACAACCAGGGTTAATAATGTACTTTGAGGTCTCTTCAGCCTACTCTACTCTTAGTTTGTTGTTTAACTTGTTTTTCAGAGACCGATGCAACAACCAACTTTACTTTCCTTGAATGTGCCAAGTAATCCACCAGTATAATCTGACCTAATCCATAGCTGTCATTGTAAAGTATGGTCTCTTCCATGCTCCTGACTCAGAGTGTAGTGAATGTGTGTTTGGATATGTGTTATGATAATCATATCCTGAAAACAGTAAATAGGCAATAGCTGTCATATAAAATGAATATCCACTGTAAATGTTGGAGACAACATAAGATATTGGTTGACAAGCAATGGTACTTGTAATATTGTTTCTTATTGAGATCAGTTAGGCTCAGTTGGAGTCAGTGACTTATTCCTTTGTAAAGCTCTGTTAAATATTTCTTTCAAGTATTCCTAATTTCTTCCCCGTATGATGTTTTCTCTGTTGTTCAATACAAGAGAGAAAGAGAGAAGCCATTTCTTAGGGACAGACAAAGGTACACACGAAGAAAACATACGGAGTCACAGGAAAACATTTCCCAAAGTCTGCATTCAAGCCTGTATAGCTCAGACCCATGCAACAGAGCAACAGGCACAATGGAAGTCATGGGGAGAGAAGTAAAGAATTCAGGTTGGGGCTCATTCTTGCTTAAATCACCCCAGTAAAAAACATTTAATTTTGTTTTCCTTAATATGATGTTGACAGGTTTTGGCTTCTCTGATGTTATTACTACATTCAAACAAATGCATTTTGTGCCCTGGGTGGGGAAAAAGTTTTTCTAATAGGGTGTATTGCTCAGCATTGCAGAAGGTGGAGCTGTTCACCATCACTTGGGGAAGTATTTTCCATCGAAAGTGCTTGATTACTGAGAAATAAATACTGAAAAAGCACACCATTATCACTGAGATATAAAGGAATAGTACTGTAATCCTTTAAATCAATGACAATAATCTGGTAGTTTTGAGTGACTATGGTAAGAGACAGAACTCCAGGCTGAAGAGCATCGAAGAGATATATAGGAATAGTGATAGCATGGGGATTATGTAAAAGCTCTCATTTACCAGAATTTTATGAATACAGAAGAAAGGTATATTCCAAGTGCTGAAGCATGGCTCTTTATGATCTTCCTGAAGTTGTTCTTGAATTAGCTGATGTACATGTTTAATGTTTATGGTCCCCCTTAAGCATTCATTGATCTACTCAAACAAGGGATCTCTCTGTCCAAGAAAATCAACTGTTTTCAGTAGCCCCTAGGTAAAAGGATATTCAGGTATAGAGATTTCACAACTTCATTAAGACAGGAAGCTTCTTCTCCAAAGAGAGAAAGGTAAGGGTGAAATAATAGGGCATTAAAATGGCAGTTTGGTTTTGAAAACTGTCATACAAACAAACAAAATTTCATATCAATAAAATCAGTTGCTGCAGTGGCAGATTACTATTTTTTGTTTGTTTTGCTTTGTTTTTGAGTGTGAGAGCCAAAGTTATGTTTTAACTTTTAATTACCATGCCTAAGTGATTCATAAAATTAAAAAAAAGGCTTCTGTAGGTTATAGGGAATCATTTTTGCTACTAAGATCTTGAATGTCTAAAATTGGAGACTGGGTGTGCCAATCAGAAGGCAGTGTCTGGATATGATAGAAACATCAGCTCCTGTGTCTATAATGTTTATGAGGGCCTTTTTGATGGAAACTTTAATATAATGTTTATTAACAGACATTAACTGAATCCAGATATGTCTGTGGAATCAGGTTGCTGGTTTGTCAGCCAAATCAATATATATGGGATCATATAAGGAATAATAATTAATTTATAGCCACTGAATTAGATCTGGATTTTCTTGAAGGAGCTACGAACAAACTGAATATGGTTTTGACCAGTTATAATACCTATGCAAGCAAACTCTACTTTAGTAGCCTGATTTGATTTTCTCAGTATCAAGGGAAAAATGCATTGGATGGAAGTCACCATAGGTTTGTGGGGGAGCCTCTACCACTTCTGGTATGTTAATTGTACAACTATACTTATAGATGAGCCTAATCATGAATTTTTTAAAATAATAATAATGAAATCTCTTATGGTTTTAGGGTTAGGAATGGAGTTGTGTTGCATGGTGCTTATTCCACAGGTTACCAAGTCTTCTACTTTAGCAACATGCTGTTCTTCTGCTGAGTCAACCTTAGGACCATAGACTGGGATTCTAACCTGGGAATATAAGAGGCATTTTTGTGATAACGTGTTGCCACACATTATGTGGTCTCTCTACTGAGAAGAACACCCAAAATCATTACCTGCCACCAGACTCACTGTTGGGTCCTCCAGTATCTTGTCCACTTCTGTCTAGATATGGGCCTCTCAGAATGAGTCAGATGACTCATCCTGGGAGACAAAGACACCATAGGGTCCCCATTTCTACAGTACTGTAACATTCCACTAGTGTAGTGATGTTCCCTCAAGGGACAGGAACCATGTATATAAGTATCCTAGAGGAACTGTATCCCTTTCTGAAGAGAGATCAGATGCCTCAGATACAGTAGTACAAACACTTGACCCAGGGATGAAACCATGTCCTCTCACTGAGCAGTGGGAACCCTATAACTTGGGCATGGGTGCGGAATCATCAGCTGTCATCTTGACTCCTAGAATTCAGGGTGATACACAGGGTAGCCATGCATGCCCAGGGTGTGCTAACACTGTTGTTGATCTACACCACACCCAAGCTTCTAGAGACCATAGAGCATAAAAATGTTGGGTAGATGCAGTGATGGAGACAAGCATCTACCTCAGTTGGGTACTAGGTCCCCAAATGGCTTCAAGCATAGTTAAGGGCCTAGAGATATGGCTCAGTGGTTAAGAGCAAGATCTGCTCTTCCAGAGGGCCCAAGTTCAACTCCCAGCACCCAGATGGGGCACACAACTGTCTGTAACTTCAGTTTTAGGGGATCTGACACCATCATATAGACATGCAAAATACTAATGCACTAAAAATAAAAATAAATTATTTAACCTAGCTAGGAGAGGATTTATTTCATCCTACACTGGAAAGTGGGAAATAATATAATTATATTATAACCTCAAAAAACAAAGGGAATAATAATATTGGACAACCAATATGCATGCTCTTCCCTAGGGAAGACATTACTCCCACTCTTAGCATTCCATCATTGCAGGTCATGTTTTGTGTAGGGCTGAGGTCTCATAGAATTTCTCTGTTCACTTTGGCATGCCTATATTGTTGTTCTTGTTCAGCTCATGGTTTAACTAACATATTGGTGATCCCTGATCAGTGTAGAGAGAGCAACGAGGGATATATGGGAGGGTTGGGAGAGAGAAAAGAGAAGATAGAAATAATGTAATTATACTGTAATCTCAAAAATGGAAAGAAATGATGATAAAAAGATTCTGGGGTAAAAGGTCTGTGTGCTTTCAATCTCATGGGCAGAGGCCCAAATATCCAGGACAGGTTGTAGCTCCAAGAAATAAGCTTTGTTGGGAAAAGGGAACTCAGAAAGCAGCTAGAGACCATGGGGGTGGGACTGTGTGCACTTAGACACTGTGCTTTCTGCTAGGAAGACAGAAAGGAAGCCCAGGCAAGTGACCCAAATCCCTGAGCACCATATGTAGATTGCTAGGTCACTACTGTTTCCCATTCCAGACAGACATGGCTGCCATTGGAACTGGGGGACTGTTCCTGTACCGACTAGGCCAAAGGTTCTGGAGCCCTGTCTGCTTTGGGAGGCTGAATTGGTTTAGGCCACGGAGTCACCAGGACACTGCACTTCCAAGACTGAAGGATTCCTTTGCCCTATCCCAGCAGAAGGAGACTCCACTGCTCTCAAGCTGTGCAAAGACAAGCAGAGCAAAGTACTAGTGGAATCAGCATGATTATTCTGCATCAGGGTAGTATTTTATCAACAATGCCAAGTTACCCTTTATGTTGGTCCACACCCTAAGCCCTCTGCTGAGTAAAACACACCAACTTGTTTTCTGCCACCAGGCATCCATGTCACAATCCACTATCTTAGGCACTTCTGGCCAGAGATGGGTCTCCCAGTGAATCAGAGGAATAACCTTGGGATCAAAGACCATGCTAGGTTTTCATTGCCACTGGATTGAGAAATTCCACCAGTGGGAATGTCACCATCAAGGCATAGAGATTATACATACAGAAGACAAATGGAACCCCAGTCTTAAAGAGAGGTCAGAAGCCTCAGAAACAAAAACATAGGTACTGGGATAAAAGGCATAGCTTGCCTCTTCATTATGCAATGGCAACATCCTGACTTGGACATTGACCCAGAACCCTCAGCTATCATCTGGACCTCAGGTTATAAGGTAAGCTTCAAGGGAGTCAGTTTTCCAAGCACTGTGGTGACATTGTGGACTGACTACACAACCAAGCTCTTAGAGACCATGATATAAGATAGAAGCCAGGCATGTTCCACAGCAGAGATAGACAACCTGTACAATCCAAGACCTAGGCTGAAAAATTGCTTCAAAACTGCTGAAGGCAATTCCCTGCGGACACCAGAAAAATGAACCCTGTAGTATATACCCCTGAGGCCTTGAGTTTCCTAGTTTAGAGTCTAGATTCTTAGGAGAGAGGGCATTCACCACCAAAATAATACTCATCCTGTACCAATTCCACAGCCTGTGGCATCAGAAATGCTGGTCAATGGTTAGCATTCAAGTTGCAAGCTGTCTTCCACAGTTTGGGTCATGGATTGGTTGGGAGCATCACAGATGAGTATGTGCTTAAATGACAGGCTGTATAGAATCCTTATCTTGAAATAGTAATATGTCCAAAGAAAAGCCTTGTATCTCAGCTCCTCCCTTCCTATTGGAACCTGGATCCCTTAGAATCTCCTTGGGATTGCCAGGCAATTATGTTCTTATGGTCTGTCAAAATCTAATGTTTCTCCCTTCCCCAGCCCTTCATGGTCACTCAGTATAATTTTATTTTCTTTTTCTAAAGGATTTCGTGTCATCCTGTGAGTTGTAACTTTCTTTTTCTTCTCCTGCCACACAGCTACATACTATAGTTGCAGCCCACCACACATGCAGCACAGGAAATACAGGCATGGGTTTCCTGTGGCAGCCATGTTTGAGAGGGTGGGAGGAGCTCTCCACCCATGAGTCATCTGCCTTGGAGAAGATATGTGGGCAATCTGCTTGTGGCTCCTTCATATTCTCCTACCACGATCAAGGAGTGAAGACAGCTGCAGTAGCCTTGGGCACAACAGTGTCCCTACCTTCATGAATTTTTTGAGCTCTCAGTTGTCCCTATCCCACTTTTCCTGGAATCAGAAACTACTGTTGGGATTCTGTTCATGATCTTGTGGATCCTTGCAAATTCAACACAGAGATTATATATTTCTTAGCCCTTCCTTTCTACATTTTCTTCTCTCTCCCTCGGCCCATCCTTCCTCTATTCCTTCTTTTCTGTTGTCGTTTTTACTCCTTCCCTTCAGTTCATGCTCACATCCACATTCTGTTTTGTCTTTCATTTTCTATGCTTCCACTACACTTCTGGTGTAAAAGAAGTGTGTGTGTGTGTGTGTGTGTGTGTGTGTGTGTGTGTGTGTGTGTGACTTTATTCCTTCTCCTGATGCCTACACTGACTTTGTCCTTCTCCATGTGTTCAGATGCCAAGGAGAAAACAAGATGAAGTGGTGGATTTATTTTGTGACATGTGACATGGAGGGACTGACTGAGGAAAGGGTGTGATGGTGTGGTCCAGGCATCCAGGTAGGAGCCAAGAGACCTGGCTGTTCTCTGTTATGTGCCCTGGTGCCCTTGAGTCTTTATAAATACACCAGACAGCTTTCCTCTGTGTGGGTGGAGCGTTACTTGACTGTATGCACATGATCAAGAAAGGTCCATGTACGGGAGGGACTCTGTCCTTTGGAGAAAGGAAATAGTGGTAAACATCTTGATTGGCAGCGGCTGTGTGGGGTAGAGAGAACTATTGTTTCCAGACAATGAGGTTATAAGGCTTTTCTGGGACCAGAGGGTTTCTGTGATATTAGTCCATTCTACTCTGATTTCCATCCATGGCTCGAGGACCTGGGGGCACTCAATCCCTATGCATTCTTGCCTACTTTACAAACCATGGTTTCCTTCTGCCTGGTATGAATCCATCGCTACTCCTAGGCCCTGCATGGGTAGGTGGTAGTCTCTCTGGTGCCAAATGCCCACCTTCTCTCCGTCCTATGCACTTTCCCTGTCGGGAGCATTCTATGGGAGGAGGGGTCAGCTAACCTTGAACTTTGTTGCATCATGGTTTTCCAGAGCCTGTACAACCATGGGAGTCATGGGCACATGTTGGCTACCCTTAACCCCAACGTATAATGCTAGCTGAGACTCCTTCATACATGTGACATTTAAAGCGTTCCTCCTGTGCTTGGGGTAGGGGTGACATTGGGATGTGTTCCTCCCTCAGTCCAGTTTCAGCCCACAGTTTTATTTCTCTGGCCTCATTCTCATAACTTTTGCATCTAGAGGTAGGTATTCCAATTTAGTGTTCCTGCATGGTGTGTATGGCTTACAGAACATCACATGCCCTTGTGGTGGAGTGACTGAATCTAATTGGACTGAGGAACTAGCAGCGCATGTGTGTGCCAGCTGTTCACGGGCTGGCACATGCACACACCATGGAGGACACCACTACCCCCACCCATCCCTTGCAGGCAGATAGAAGTCTAGTATCAAGTTGTTGACTTGTTTCTTTTCTTTTTCCCCTCAGAGGAGGTTGGAGGGAGAGAATCAGAAAGGGTCCCGTGGCATTCATGGAGCAATACTGCCATCAAGCAGAATTGCTTTCCTGTTCCTGCCATCACTTGGGTGTGCTGTTCCAGCAGCTCTATTGGAGAGGGAGCAAGGAATGCATGGGGACTCTGTGTCAAGTCTGAAATGAAGGGGACTCTTAGTCCTGAGGTAATCCATGGCCCAGGTAACTGATAGGGCTGCTCCCTTATAAGCTTCTGAGGGTCACCCTGCCTCACAGCCATAGCCAGAGCTACACAGGAAGTATAGTCTTCAATTTCCTGTGACAGCCATGTTCGTCAGAGTGTAGAGGACTCTTTTTCCAAGCTCGGCAACCTAGGAGCAGACATGAGGACAAGATACTTTTTGAATCTTTCAAATTCTCCTGCTGCCAGGGAACAAGAGATAGCCCAAGTGCCTGCCAGCACAACGGGGTCTCTGGCTTCGTGTTATGTTGTATCTTCACCTATAACTACCCCTCCTTTCCTGGAATCAGATATTACCTTAGGGCTTCTGGCCTCTGCTCATGGGATTGTGTGATGGGTCCCCAGAAATTCCAACAAAAAGGCATCTGTATGTCAGCCAGTCTTCTCCTTCCTTCTTTTTCTCACCCTCCCCCTTCTTTCCTCCCACACTTATATCCTCAGTCTGTTGTGTGTGCCTCGCTGCCTTTCCTTGCTTTCTGTCTGTCTCTCTGAGTTTCTGGGTTTTTCATCCCTGTGTACTTCTGCTGTCCTTTCAGGAATGCTGCAGGTAGCATTCCGTGTTGTATATATGTAAATGGGGGGCTCAGCATAAAAATGAGGTCCCCAGCATAGCCCAAGTGTATGTGGAATAATTGCAAGGATGGGCTTTGGGGGGGGGGTTGGGATATGCAGGTGTTGGGGTGTGGAGGAATCTTAGTTTGTCAGCCAATTCAGTTGGTAGAAGTCAAACAGAAGCAGAAGATGGTGTCTGTACTGGAAAGCTCTATGTTGGTTGAGAGACACCAATGTCATCTGAGAGCAGGGGACTGAGAAAATGTCTCCTTAAGATCAGCATGAGGGAAGGAGGGAGGGAGAAAGAACTGGGATCGATGTGTAAAATAAGAAAAAATAAATAAAGAGCCACCACAAACAAGAGTGTTAACCTAAGAAATGCTTGCTTAGAATCGGGGGGCGAGGGGTGGAAAAAAGAAAAAAGATCAGGCTCTAAGCAAGCCTGTAGGGCATTTTTAAATTCAGTAATTGATGGGAAACACTCCTTCCCATTGTGGGCAGTGTTACTTGGGACCCATGGCCTTGGGATCTATAGGAAAGTGGTCTGAAAAAATCACGGGAGCTTAGCATGGCTCTGCATAAGCTCTTACTTGCAGGTTCCTGTCCTGTTTGGGTTCCTGTCTTGGTTCCTCCAATGATGAACAGTTATGTAGGAGCGTAAGCCACAAGAAACCTTTCCCTCCCCAGTTTCCTTTTGGCTGTGGTGTTTCATCACAGCAATAACAACCTTTTCTAAGACAGTGTCCTACCTTGGGGGCCAGAGTAGTGGCAAACACAGTCAAGCAAGGAAAGTAGCTGTGAGATCAGACTGGTGCCACATAGGCTGCTTTCACTACCAAGAGCTCAAAACTTGAGGTTCTATGCAGCTCACCACACTTACAGGGTCATCCTTCCTAGGCCTCCTTTCTGAAGAGACCCAGGGTCAGGTCAAAAATGGCTCCCCAGCATGTAATGATTGTTGTAAATGGGAGGCTGGTCTGTTCAGCCAGAGGAGAAGTAGAGCAGTCCCAAACTTTGGCAGTTAGAAATGAGGCTATATTCTCCTAGACTTGGGAGTTAAATCTGTGTGTGTTTGTATGTTACTTTGTACATTCTCAGTGTGTCCCCTGCAGAGGAAGGACGGCAACAGACCATTCGTTCTCAGCCTGAGTCACCAACCTTTTGCAGGTAGAAGGACTCTTAAAGGGGTCACTTAAGACCAGCAGAGAACATAGATATTTATATTACAATTCATAAGAGTAGCAAAATGAGAATTATGGAGTTGCAGTGAAAATAATTTTATGGTTGGGGTCACCACAACATGAGGAACTCTTATATTAAAAGGTCACAGCATTAGAAAGGTTGAGAACCACTGCCACCTGAGTTTCCAGAAACCATGGCAAAGCATCCCACCTTTACTAGGTGTTGAAGACAGTCCCAAACTGAAACACAGGAGGCCAGTTGTTCTGAAGTGTAAGCCCATTATGGATTCAGCCTTTAGCAGTTGGGTGCAGCTAACAGGAAGTGCTCAAATCAGAGTGGCATCCTGTTCCTTCAGGAGGTGGGGTCTTTGTTTTCTATGTAGTGTCCAAGACCTTCCACTTGAAAGTATGAGGAAGGTGCCAGGCCTAGTATATAGGTGCGGGTGGCCTTGGGCCAGTAGAAACACATGCACTGGCCATCATAAGGGATTCCTCTCCTAGGCAATGGCAGTGATGGAGTCCCTGAAAGCACTGGTAGGTCTGTCTGCCGGACAAAAGTAACTGTCTGTCTTCTATCAGGCTGTTCAGACCTTGTAAAGAATCATGAGATGTGCACTGTTAGTCAAGTCCTTAATGACAATAGGCTTCTGACTGGGCAGTGAAAAGTACTTCCCTTGAGAAAATGGCAATTCTCCAGGAATCCAGTGACTATGCTTCAAGTATACAGGTACTATGGAAGATATGTTAGGAGTGTGTGTGTGTGTGTGTGTGTGTGTGTGTGTGTGTGTGTGTGTGTGTAAACACTGCATTCCTTTCTGATACCTACACTTTGTCCCTCTCTATGTGTTCAGATGCCAAGGAGAAAATGAGATGACTGAGTGGTGTAGTGGTAACTATTGTTTCCAGACAAAGAGCTCATAAGGTTTTCTAGGATGATCCCAAATATGGTTTGGAGCCACAGCTCAGGACCTGACAGACTGGTAGCAGCTGAGATGGATGAACAGTTCATCTTTGATGCTTTCTAGTCCCCAAGGAGGGTCCCTGGGAATCTCATCTTTCATCAGAGGCTAAGGTGCCTCAACACAAAAGCTCATGTGAGCCTGGAAGATGGCTGACAGATACACTTGAACATATAGACAGGGTCCTAGAATGCATCGGTGGGGGGCTGAGGGGAAGAAGACTAAGAAATTTAGGTGACATTTGTCCATTTTCCTCTGAATCCAGTCCATGTCCCAGGAACTGGGGCAATCAACATAAAAACATCTGTCTTTTCTGTCATCTGTACAACCTGGCATCTCCTTCTGCCTGGTATAAACCCATTGCTGGCCCTATGGCCTGTGTGGGTGAGTGTTGTCTCCCTTGTGTAAACTGCCTACCTTCCTCTCTGTTCTATGCAATCTCACTTTCAGAAGCCTTCGTATAAGTGTTCCGGTAGCCTTGAACTAGGAGCTTGCAAGTGGAATGGCTATACAATGTCTGTATACCCATGGGAGGTGAGGACACTCCATGGGTTACACTGACATCTAGTTTCAAGGCTCCCCTGAAGGCCATGCACATATGGGCCAGTAAGCTTGTTCCTGGGTAGGTATAGGGTTTGTGCTCAGGCATGGTCCACTTTCTGGCCAAGATTTTCTTTCTATGCCTTTTTCTGACTTGTGATTCTAACTTACAGGTTCCCAATTTAGTTTTGCTGTATGGTCCTTAGGCCTTGAGAGCATGTCTTGTCCTTGTGATAGAGTGGGACTGAGGAAACAGTAAGATCTGTGACCTCCCAGACAGTGTGCATAAAGTAAGACTCCAAGGCCCATCTCTGGCTAAAAGAAGCCAAGACAGAATTTATCCATTTGGAACCTAATGGCAAATTGTTTCTTTTCCTTTCTTTTTTTTTTTTATTCAGAGAAGGGCGGAGGAAGAGACCCTGGAAGACTGGTACCTTGACATTCATGGTGCAATACTGCCATCAAGCGGTATTTCTTTACTGTTTGTACCAAAACCTCATTGTACTGCTTCTCAAAAAGTCTGTGGGCTGAGGATTGAAGAATACTTTGGGGACTCTGGCCCAAAAACTGAAGTAATAAGAGCTCCAGCTAGCCCGGTCTGGCCGACAAGTGAGGGCCTCACCACTGCAATCCCAGAGGCTTGCTGTACTACAGAGCAGTAACCAGAGCTACACAGGAAGTACAGGCTTGGATTTCCTGTGGCAGCCATCTTTGTCAGGCAGGAAGAGGCTCTCGGCCCAGGTGTCAGCAGCCTGAAGCAGATATGCATGCAAAGTGCAGAGGAGCAGAGACTGATTGAGTGCCTATGATTCCACATTCCCTGTCTTCTCAATTATTTTAGAAGTTTCACCTGTACTTACCACTCAATTCCTGGGATAGACACTGCCCTTGGAATCCTGGACTCTGTATGTAGGCTTGGGGGGTCTCCAGTAATATAACCAAAAGTTTAGCTATTCCTAAGTCAGTCTGTCTTTCATTTCTTCATTCCCTCCTTTCTCCCTCAGTCCATCCTCACTGCATCCCTTCCTCCTCTGCTAGTCTCCTTTTCCACTCCCTCCATCCATTCTGCTGACATCCCCAGCCTGCCCCCTCTGCTTCATGTTAAGTTGCCTCATGTTTTCTTTCTTTTCTGCATTTCGACTTTCTTTTTGTGTCTTTTATAGTCTGCTGTCCTTGATGAGGGCTTCAATTAGAATTACGTGCCCTGCATTTCTCAGCCAGGTTCAACATCAAAACCAGGCCCCTAGCACAATCCAAGCTATGAAGGATAAACTCAAGTGTGGATTACAAGCATTCAGGGGTAGATTTTAGGTGAGCATTTGTGTTCTGTGAGCCAATGAGTGAGCAGGAAAAGGAGGAGAAAGCAGTGTCCTTCCTTAGGATGAAGCTGAGTCTACAAAGAAGGTAGATGTGAGACTGGAGAGTTACCATGTGGGTTGCTTTCACTACCAATGCTTCCTTAACCAAGCCCAGTGGCTGCAAGAAGTGTTTTATAAGCAGGTCGCCACTCTTGCAGTCCACAGGCAGTGAGACCAAAGAGATGGTTTGGTCCCCCTCCCTAGGGCCAGGTAGGTAAAATTGAGTGGAGTTTTCTCTTTTTTCTTTTTTTAAATTTATTTTATATAACAAAGTCCATTTAAATGAAAACAAACATTTATACACAATATTTGGGAATTTGGGCATTGTTCTTTCCAAACTACTTCCTGCTGGTAAGGGGTGCTGTCATGGGGGATTCGAAGAAGATTCAGAAATCCTGGCTGTAGTCTGTAAGGCTGCTTTGTCCAGCTGTTTTGAATGTTCTTCTGACATTTTCTATTCACCAAATCAGGATTCTGGGGAGTCTACAGTTCCAATAGAGGCTGAAAATGCATCTAAGACATAATTTCTTGAGTACTGTAGAATATAGGTGACACTATGCCCTTGAATTCACAGACAGGGTCTAGGGATGAAGCTTGGGTTCTTTGAACCCAAGCCTCCAAAGCGTTTAAGTGGAGGCTGTCTTCTCTGCTCTGACTCTTGGCTGTAGAGTTATGAACTGGAGCCGTCACAAGAGAGACCTCCCATATCGTTTTGTCCTCTGTCATCTCTGGATCCTCCTCCTGTCAGGAAAGTAGCCATTGAGGTCCTAGGACAGGGGGGTGGATGGTTGTCTGTCTCATGTCAACTGCCCACATCCTCTGTCCTCTGTGCACTCTCTATCAGCAGGCAGGTATGTGAGGGTGTGAGAGGCGTCAGGTAGTCTTGACTGGAACCTTGATTGTGGCCAGGCTATGTCTGCACTCACATGGGAGGCCTGGACACTATATGTGCTACTGCTGTCCCCAGTGTCAAGGTGCCAGCTGAGCTCCCTGTGTGTTTGTGCTGATTGGCTGTTCTTATCAGGCTGTGAGAATGATGGCCATCCTTAGCTGGAGGATATGTTTATGCCCAAGATTTGACTTCTGTGGCTTCTCTTGACTCTTGTATACAATGATAGGCATTCCAATTAAGTTTTTGCATATGGTTCTTATGCCTTGAGTGTGTAACTTGCAGTTGTTGAGGATCATCTGAAAACAGTGGGACTGAACAACCTCTAGGCAGGATTTATGTAGTACAGCTCCAAGGCACGTCTGTGTCCAGAGTTGTCTAAGATTGATCTGAGCCATCCTGGAGTCTAGTATGAATTTATTGACTGGTTTTCTTTTGCTTTCTTTTTTTCTGTCTTTTTTTTTTCCCCTCAGAAAATGGCGGAGGGTGAGTTGTGGGAAGAAGTGTCCCTTGGCATTCTTGGTGCAACACTGCCATCCAGCGGAATTGCTTTCATGTTTCTGCTCCCACCTCAGTGTGCAATTTGTCAGCAGGTATAGTGTGAAGGAGTTAGGAAGAAATGGGGACCGTGGTCCAAAGAGAGAAGTAAACGGGGGTCCAGTAGCCCAGTTCAGATACTAGGCAAGGACATCACCATTTGTCAGCCCCAGAAGCTCCCTGTACACCAGAGCAATCACCGAGCAACACAAGGAAATGCAGGCGAGGTTAGCCTGTGGCAGCCATTTTTGTCAGGGTGGGAGGAGCTTTCTGCCCTGGCCTCAGCAGCTTTGAAGCAGATATGTCATAGTATCAAGGATCAGAGTCTGTCCTTGGGCAAGTGGTTACAGCAGGGTCCCCAGCTTCTTGATAAGTTTTTGAACTCTCAACTGTATTTGCCCCTATTTCGTGGAGTCAGACTCTGCCCTTGGGATTCTGATCTCTGTTCATGGGCTTGCAGATCCCCAGACATGCCACCAAGAGGTCATTTATCTGCCTGTCAGATCTTCATTGTCTCATTTCTTTCTTCCTTCTTCCCTTCCTTTCTTCTGTTCTTCTCTCACGCCCTGCCTCCCACTCTGAAGTCCTCAGTTGCTCCTCTCTGCTTCCTTTTCTTCCTGTTGCTCCTTGTTTTCCTTCTTTTCTCTTATTTTGACTTTCTTTTAGTTCTATTTGCACTCTTGCTGTCTTCGGAAGTTCTGCACGAAGAGTCCTGTGCCCGTTACCTATCAACCAAGAAAGCCAGGACCCCAGCACTGTCCAATTGTATGGGAATCGCTGCAAGGGTAAGATGCAGGTGAGCATTCTTGTGTGAGACAACTGAGTGTGAAAAGAAAGGAGCAGACACAGTCCTTCCTTAGGATGGTTCTGAGTCAACAGGGAAAGTAGATGTGAGACAGGAAAGGTGCCATGTGGATTGCTATCAGCGCCAGTGCCTCATTGGCCAAACCAGTAGCTATAAAATAGACTCCAGGAATGGTTATCCCCATTGGAGGCTGCTCTTTCCTAGGTCAACTTTCTCAAGAATACCAGAGAATATCCAGGATCAAGGTCAAGAAAGCTGCCCCCCTACACACGTACCGTGTCATGGCTACCAAAAGCAGGAAGCTGGCCTATTGCCAACTAGAGGAATCTTAGGTAGAGAGAGGCCCCACTTGAGCAAATTGTGGAGGATGACTATGCTTTTCCTTGACTTGATGGTGAGCTGATATGTGTGTTTGTATATTAGGGAGTACATTCTGAGGGTGTCTGCCGCAGAGAAGGAAGGCCATTGACAGTCCAGACCACGGCAAAGCATCCCACCTCTTAGTATGTATGGAAGATACACCTAAGTTCAAACACAAAAGGACTGTTTGTCTGAACTTTAAAGCCCTGAGAGACCCAGCCCTCAGCTGAAGCACAGCTGTGTGTCAGTAGAGCTGGGGTCACAGAGGTGTGGCATCTGGTGTTGTGATAGGGTGGACACTAGACATCCAAATGCCAATCAGATTCCATGAAATAAGTGGTACAGATGGGAGCTCAAAAAACATCATGAAGCCAGGTAGAGTGCTGTGCCCACAGCTACTTGGGCTGGCTTCAGGCCATGATGGTGGGAAGATCATATGAAGGAATTGCTAAGGTGTAACCTTCACCCCAGCCCCTGGCATCCGTCTACCCAAAGTGTCTAGGATGTTAAGGTGGAGGTTCCACCCAAGCCTCCTTCTCCATCTCCCTCCAAACCCTGCTGCATGTCAGAAAGCCCTCCAAATGATAGACCCTCTCCAAGAGGTACTCAAGACCACCCCCACAGGGTTTTAAACCCCAGAAACCGTGTTTTTTTTTTTTTTTTTCGGTCTCCCTTTCCCATCTCTTCTATGCGGTGCTGAAAGGCCACCAGGAAGCGCTGTATCCATTAAACGTCGGCTTTTTCTAATTCGGTTTGATATGGTCTGCTGCATTTGGTTTGATATGGTCAGCTGATTTGGATTGCTGCATCGGCGGAGAGGTTTGTCGGAGTATAGAAACTCTTCATCTGGAGGTTCCACAGAGGGGGCTGTTTTTCCCTCACTGGTCCGGGGCCGCTTGGTGGGCTAACACCCTTTTCTCCCACAAGCAGGTTGCCCACATTTCAGCTCTAAGGCTGCTGAGTCCTGGCAGAGAGCTCTGTAGGACTCTGACAAACATGGCTGCCACAGGAAATCTAAGCCTGCACTTCCTGTGTAGCTCTGGTTACAGCTCTAGGGTATTGTGAACCTCGGGAGCTGGCGAGAGAATGCCCCAACAAGTTACCAGGTCCCTGCATTACTCAAGGGCTGGAATGTTGGCTAGTGCTTCCCTCACCTCGGTTTTGGGACCAGAGTCCCCATGTATGTTCGTTCACTCTCTCACCAGCAGACCTGACTAGAAATAGCACACTGAGGTGTTAGCAGGAACAGAAAAGCTTTTCCGCTTGATGGCAGTGTTGTACCAAGTATGCCCAGATAACCCTTTTGCCAGCGTCTCTCCCTCCGCCCTTCTCTGAGTGAAAAAAAAATTGATAATAATACCAACCATTTGCCACTAGACAAAAAGGAGGCTGAGTTTAGTCTTAGAGTTTCCCACCCAAAGGTGGGCCTTGGAGTTTCGATCTGCGGGGATGGTGGGGGTAGCGGTGTCCTCCATGGGGAATGAAGTAGGGTTTCTCTCTGTGTGTGCATGTGCCAGCCCGTGAACAGCTGGCACACACATGCCCTGCTAGTTCCCTCAGTCCAATTAGATTCAGTCACTCCACCACAAGGGCATGTGATGTTCTGTAAGCCATACACATCATACAGGAACACTAAATTGGAATATCTACCTCTAGATGCAAAAGTTATGAGAATGAGGCCAGAGAAATAAAACTGTGGGCTGAAACTGGATTGAGGGAGGAACACATCCCAATGTCACCCCTACCCCAAGCACAGGAGGAACGCTTTAAATGTCACATGTATGAAGGAGTCTCAGCTAGCATTATACGTTGGGGTTAAGGGTAGCCAACATGTGTTCAAGGTTAGCTGACCACTCCTCCCAATCCTCACATACAATGCTCCTGACAGGAAAAGTGCATAGGACAGAGAAGGTGGGCATTTGGCACAAGAGAGTCAACCACCCACCCACAGAGGGCTTAGGACTAGTGATGGGTTCATACCAGGCAGTAGGAGACTCTGGGTTACACAGGAAGTTTCCAGTGTGATAGCTTTAGGTCCTTAGACCACAGCCATTAGCAGCATAGTGGAGACAGCTGCTACTCACACACTTTGGTCTGCTTGTCTAGAGACCTCAGTCTGTGGAGTTCATCATCCTGGATGTGCATTCAAGTGGATGCTCTGCTCTGCTCTGGGTCATCTGCCACATCATGCATGAGTTTGGGTTTGAGGCATCCACTTCCTCTGCTGATCTGATCAGCAGAATCCTGATCTCTAGACAAGAAAATGTCAAAAGAAGAACTTTTATTCCATCTCAGGTGCTACTTGCCTGCTAGGCTCTGGACTGGGGCTACAAAGTATCTGTTTAGACTTGTCCAACCACCATTATGATCTCACCATTTGTAATCAATCACTGTTTTTAACTGACACATTCACTGTCAATCTTCATTTTCCCATTATTTACTATCTGCAAAAGACATGAAATTATTCTTTCACATGGACCTGTATGTATGTATGTATATATATATATATATATATATATATATATATATATATATATATATATATATTGGGGTCCTCTAAAACTGGAGTTATAGACAGGTGTAAGCTATTATGTGGGTGGTGGTAATTGAACTCAGGTCCTCTGGAATGGCAGTCAGTGCTCTTAACCCCTGAGCCATCTCTCCAACCTTGAACCCTCCTTTATCATGTGCATACAGCCATCTAGCCATTTCTGTGTTTCTCAACACAGGCAAGAGAAAGCACTCTAATGGGATTTACATAGACTGAGAGGCACCTATATACATCCAAGAGACCCTCGTTCTATTAGGTCTGTCAAACTACCAGCATCCTACCTTAGGTAGTCACTTTGTGCCAGAATTGGGTCAAACTCAAAAGGAACCCACAAGTTTCCTTCATATTCCCCTGCATGGGTCTAGACACATGGCTCAGGACTTAATGAGTGTATGTGGAGGAAAAGCAATGTGGTTTTCTGGTGCGTGCACACACGCACATGCGCCCCCCCCCCCAAGCTAACATTTATTTCATGGCACATGTATTCAATAATCCAATGATGGATTATTGGGGAATTAGCATTTTCCCTTGGGAAATGCTTTTCACTATTCAACAGGAAGCCTTCCTGTCCTTAAGGATTAAACCTGCAGAGGCCCTCCTTTTCCTTATTTCTGTACTGCCTAGCAGAAAAAGACCTCCTTCTTTCCAACTAAGAAGTCCTGTCAGTGCTTTCAAACTCTCTATGAAAGCCCTTCCGAAGATGAGGATAGCATTGAGCTCCCACTTGACTTGCTGCTCTGACTCTTATTGGCTCCAGGCCATCCACTCCTGAGTACTGGTCCTGCTACCTTCCACATACTTTCCAGTCAAGGTCTAGGCCAGCATGTCACAAGCATAGATACTCACCCACTGACAGGCATAGATGCCACTTGTCTGTGTTCCCTGCACTCCCTGTAGGACGTACCCACCACCTTCTGCTGAGGGTACTGTCTCTAAAAGGCTTGCACTTCAGACCAACAGCAAGTCATTCTTTGAACTTAGGTCTTTCTGTTACATCTACTATACAGGCAGTATACTCTGCCATGACTTCTGTCTGCACCCTCTCTGGCCTTTCTTCTAATGCAGCTGACAGAGAGAGAGAGAGAGAGAGCTCATAATCATTTCAGGGAAAACCATAGACTCATGGTTCAATAAAGGACAGCCAATCTTGACCTTTGCCCTGCATATTCTCTGAGAGTCTTGAGCAAGTTGGCTAGGTACAGACAATCCTGTCTGTTGGTCTGTTTTGCAGCTAGAGGGCTCACATAGGGAGGCACTGCTTGTCAAAGCTGGCCATGGTATCTTTCCTCTGATGTCTTCCTTCCTTGCTTGACTGTGGCTGTGTCTATTCAAATTCACCCTAAGAAGGACAATGCCTTCTGCTCCTTGCTACTATCAAACACTTGGCTAACCCAGCAATGACACCCCACTTGCATGTTATCATTGTGAATACTCCCCATAATCTTGGATCCTGTAGAAGGCCTGGCTTTAATGATAAACCCTTGGATGATAGGTGCAGCATTCTGGAAGGACAGTAAAAGTACAAAGGAAACCAAAAGAGAGTCAAAAGACAGAAAGCAAAGAGAGATGGAAAATGAAGTAAAGACAACATAGTGAGCATGTCAGCCATCAAGGAGGCAGGGAGGAAAGAAGGGAGGGAGAGAGGGAGGGAGGATGGAGGGAAGGAAGGTAGAAATGAACTGTGGAGAGAAGGATGGACAGGATGAGAGCAAGGACTGATTGAAAAATATATGACTTCTTAGTTGAATTTTTGGGGACACCCAAGCTCTTGAGCAGAGGCCAGAATCCCAAGGAGAGAATCTGATTCCAGGACATGATGGGTAGTTAGGGTAGAAGGGAAAAAACCAAAACAAAACGAAAACCCAAAGGACCAGAGACCTTGTTCTTACAGGCACTTGGGTATACTTCCCTCGATGTTAGCCAGGCATTGCAAATTTCCTATGTATCCTTACCCCAGTTGCTGACTCCTGGGCAGAGAACCTCTCTCCACCCTGGCAGTCATGGCTGCCACAGGATTTTAATGCCTATACTTCCTGTATAGGTGAGGTTATTGCTCTGGAACCCAGCCATCCTCAGGGGATGGCACTGGCTGGGGCTACCATCGGGAGCCCGAACCCTGGCTTACCCCTGGACTGGCAAGCTAGCTGGAGCCCACTTCATTTTAGTCTTGGGACCAGAATCTTCCAGCATCCTTATGCTGAGAAACCACATCCCGAGGTGTTGGCAGGAACAGGAAAGCATTTCCGCTTGATGGCAGTGTTGCTTCATGAATGCCAACATATCCAGGCCCTCTCCCCGCCCTTCACTGAGAGAAAAAAAAAATACACATAATTTTCCACTAGACTCCAAGATGGCAGAATTCAGTGCCCCATGAAGGCATAAGGTCTGTACAAAATGGCTAAATTGGGAACTACGATCTAGATTTTGTTTCTGTGGTTTCTCCTGAATTCTCCATTCAGTGACGGTGTGACAGACAGATAAATGACCTCTTGGTGGAATTTCTGTGCCCCCCCCCCCAAGCCTATGAACTCTCCCAAGGACAGAGTCCGATTTCAGGAAGTGGCGGTAAATACAGTTGAGAGTTAAGAAAAAATAAAATAAAATAAACCCAGTGACGGTGTTGTAAGAAGTACTTGTAAGTTCTCCTTGACTTGAGAGTGGGATGGTATGTATTTGTCTGTCAATGAACAGACTCTGCTCCTGGAAGCTATGATAACATAAAGGAGTCAAAGGAGTCACAAACAGGTTGCTCCCCTATTGGCTCCATGGGCAGAGAGCTCCATTCCACCGCGACAAACATGGCTGCCATAGGCTACGGTAGCCTGCACTTCCTGAGTTGCTGTGGCTTTTGCTCTAGGATATAGTGAGCCTCTTGGCCTGGCAATGATGAAGCCCTCACACATTACCTGAAGTGGGCTAACTGGAACCCCCTTTGTTTCTATCTTTGGACAACAATCGCATTTATTTCTCACTCCTTCACCCCAGGCCTGCTGAGAAACAGAACACTGGCATGTTGGCAGAAACAAGAAAGCAATTCCGCTTGATGGCAGTGTTGTACCAACAATGTATTGGTAACTTCTTCCAGCGTTTCTCCCTCCGCCCTTCTCTGAAGGAAAAAAGACAACTTTCCAGTAGGCTCCAAAATGGTTGAGTTCAACCTTGGCCTCTTCTGGTCAGAGAAGAACCTTGGAGAATTACTATATGGATCCTGGATATGGGGAGCTGGTCACAGACCTCACAGGGTTCTCAACCCCATTGTATGGAGATGACTAACCACAAGGGGCATGGTCTGCCCTCAAGGCCTAAGGACCATGCAGGAAAACTAAACTGAGAATCCCCAAACTAGAAGCAAGGGTCAGGAGAAGGCACAGCATCAAACTTTTGGCAGAAATTGGGCCCTGGGATGAGTACAGCCCCTGTCATAACCTGCCAAGAACATTGTAAAAGGCAAATGTGTGCAGGACCTGCAGGTGGCATATTGATGCTGAAGTTTAAGGGTAACCCATTAAGGGTGTCCCATTGGTGTGCAGGTATTGTAAATCCATGCCAGAACAAAGCTTCACGTTCATAGCTATCTGATCCCATCTAAGACACAGAAGAAGGTAAACAGTTGGCACAAGGGAGACAAACAACCATCTACACAGGGCCTAGGATCAAGAATGGATTTGTACTTAGCATAAGAGCAATCCTGCTCTTTGCTTTGTGGAGCCCTAATTCCTCAGACACAGACAAGAATCAGGATAGAAAGGAACTTGCCAACCAAACCCTTTAGTCTTGTCCAGACCCAACCTGGGCTTTCCAGGTCCCTATCTGTGCATTCAAGTGTATCTTGTTGTTTGAATTCTTATTAGTTAATATGAAGCTGACCAGGGAGCAGGGAACACAGGTAGGAAAGTGAAAAATGATACTGACCATCACAGAGACAGTCAAGAAGTAAATTACCAGGAAAATTGGGGTCTACAAGGAAGTGCTGTGTATCATGAAGTATGCATCCCAACACCTAGCCATCAGAGGCAAGGATAATATGTGCAGCATATAAAGGAGATATGGAAGAACAAAGTCCTTCTTGCTGAAGGACTACGAAATTAAATGATACTCCTCCAATATAACCAGACCTAAGGTATAGACATCTCAGTTAGAGTAGCCATCCTAAAGCCTTAGAATTTCCCACTGAATTTTACAAGTCCACAAGTGAACATTTTCCAGACATGTATCGTCCACCAAACATGAAACATTTCAAAATAGACTCAGAACTAGGAAACAAAGCCCTTCTCTTGCCTCTTACAGAACTCCTGTCGGCCACTCACCCTCTTGGTTTTTAACCCCATTATGTCAGCCTGTCTTGTTTTATATTAAACACAAATTTGTACACGTAGGTACATCTGATTCACTGTACATGTATGTTAGTTACTAAGTAGATTGTACATTAAGGGATAACATCAACTACTCTCTTCTGAGATCATCCCACCTTTCTTAAGATCATACTTTTCCAGCTCATCATTCTGGCAGCCAATTTCATATTTTGGGTTTCCTAGAGCTTATAAGAATGTATGCTGCAGGAAAATTATCGTTTTTCCCTAATGTTGGACTTGGGCACACTTTAATTAATACAGTCCAAATCCACCATCATGTTTTTATAAGATGTTTCTGTAAGTTGTCTTTAGAAGATGTGTCAAGGATATCATTCCTAGCTTTCGAAATATTTTTTTGGAGAGGAGGAAACCTTATCTCCATGGCCTTTTAATCGTTTTTAAAGATGCATCGTCAATTAGACGTTTTTTTTTTTTCTCGTTTTTTTTCCCCCCTCCATGGTGAAAACGCAATATACAAGTTAGTAATTTGAGCAATCCACATAAGCAGAAGTTTCTGGGCAGTCTGCAGGGTTACCGGCCTGGCTAATTGGAACTCATTGGACATGTGCCTCCTTCCAGACAGAGCCTCTCTGTCTGTAGCCAATTGCTACCAAATGCATCACAGGTAAGGAGAATGGAGAAGAGCAAGACCCTCCCCCACAGCCAATTTTATCTTCAGTAGGCTCACATGAACCAATTTAAAAATATTTCGTTTTAGGTTTTAATGGTAAGTCCGAGTTTCAGGAGCCTGAGTAAGGGACAGATTCACCACTCAGCAGATTTAGCAGGAGCTTTGCACACACAACTGCATGAGCTGAGTCCCTGAGACCAGAGTGTGCGGGACCCTGCAAGTGGTCATATGCCTGCCCCTTCCTGTCGGGTGAGCAGACTACCCATCTGCTTGTTCCAAAGGGAAAGCCACTCTCTATGAGTGTGCACACTTGTCCAGATCATAAAGCTCAGGGAGCACTCCCAAACTCATGAGGCTGGGGGACTCATGAGGTCTCATTTAGGAGGGAGGTTCGCCAGGAGCTTACCGAACCCGGATCTCGCTTGCCGCGGCAGCCATATGGAATGTTCCATTCCGTTTGCGGCAAAATTTTGCCTCCTGGGAAAAACGAGCCTTGAGAGCTAGCTGATAGTCCAGGACCATCGGAATGCCCAGCAATGGAAACTATTTCCCCGTCTTTGCCGAAAAGGTTAGTCGAAAAACGGCTTGAGAAATTACGAGGCAGAGAGGGAGAGAAAGGGACTTTGAATTTCTTTGCTGTGGGTTCGCCCTACTGGGGGGAGGGGTGAGCTGCTCCAGCCCATTCTGCTTTCTTTAAAGGGTACTGTACATCCAGACACACTACAGCTCGTCCTTGCATGCTGCTCCACAGAGCCGCTCTGGTTTTGGATTGGTTTCTCCCGTAGCTGGTTTTCTTGCTACACTGTCTCAGTGTGCTTGAAGGTGTGCCTCCCTTGACCTCTGAAACCTCCTTGCCTGCCGCTACTTCCATTTTATCTCCAGAGGCACATGTCTAATCACGGATAAAACATTCCGTTTTCGGTCCTAATTTCTCCTAATTTTCCCCGAGCCAGGATAACGAACAGATTTCTTGCTCTGTATATTGAGTGGTAACTCAGCACAAACAACTTCATGGCCTAAGTTAACCCCCTGAAAAGAATGTGTGCTCTTCCGTGTAATAATCCATGTATCTGGTACGTTCCTGTATCCGAAACCATGTCCTCTCACCAAGGTACTACTCTCTGTCATGTCTATTAGAAGTCACTCTCTTATTTGCTTAACCAAGTTGTCCAAACCCATAGTTCATACCCCCAAACTCAAGAAGTTGGTTCACCTAGAAGGTCTCTCTTACAAGGGAGGTTCATCAGTGTCTTACCTAGGCAGTACGGAGCTTGCTGCAGCGGCCACACTGCAGGATCCATGCCCTTTGCCACAAAGAGGAGCCTCAACGAAAAGAAAAGAGCAGCTTCAGCTAGCTGCTAGCCTAACAGGCAGATGCCCTAGGCTTAACGATATTGTTCCCTTTTTGCCAAAAAAGTGAGGAGAAAAATAGATGGCGCCTGTTACCTGGCGTGTTTTGGGGTCTTACAGTATTGGATTCTTTGTGGTCTTAAGGAAATGGACACTCGAAGGAGCTTCACACTAGGGGAACTGCTTCTGCCCCTAGTGGTGAGCCTGTAGGGTCCAGGTTAACTGGTCAGGAATGGCCCCTTGCTCACAAACTGTTGTCCCCACTTTCTGGATTTGGGGCTTATTGCATGGAAAGCAGGTGGGAAATGTTGCTAATGAAAATCCCTTTGCAGTGGTACGTTCCTCGCTCAAGAGGGGCTTTGAACAGCATCCGTCTGTTTGAAAAGACATACAGTTTAAGCTTGAGATAGACAGGTGCACAAAAGCTCATACCTGGAGACTGCACAGGAGGACTTCATTACAAGATCCCTGATGTTAAGAACAGCAGGTTCTTAACAAAAGTGATGAATGGAAACTGCAAATTGACTAGAAGGGAATGGAAGGAAAATGTAGCCCATGTGGGTCTTTTTAAATTGTAATGCCCAAAATTTACTATTCCCACATCTGGGCTTGTACTCACTGGTTTCCTTTCACCTGAACTAGAGTCATCAGCGAGGAAGGTGCCCCTGTTAAGGAAATGCCTCCAAGAGATCCAGCCAAAAGCATTTTGTCAATTAATTGCCAACGAGGGAGGGTTCACCACTTACTGGGTGTAATAGTCTTAGGGTGGAGGTTATAGAGTCTATAAGAAATCTGGGCAATCCAGGGGATACAAGCCAGTAAAGAGCAGCCCTCCATTGACTCTACATCACCCCCAGACTCCAAGATCCATCCCTGCCTACATTCCTGCCTTCCTTTGGAGAAGAACAGCAATATAGATGTGTAAGCTGAATTAACCTCGACTTGCATTTTAGGTCATGGTATTTTGTTGCAACTAGAGAAATCCCCCTACCAAGACAGGCCTCAGGGGAGGGCCCAGCTCTTGGTGGGTGTTACTAGTCCAGGTTTGAGGTCCTGGATTCTGTAAGAAACCTGGTTGAGCAGGTCAGGTGATGTAAGCCAATAAGCAGAAGGCATTGAAGGGCTACTTGACAGCTCCTGCCATTTGGAGCTCATATACCCTAAATTCCTCCAAAGATGACATGGCACTGCACAACAAATAATCACTGTCTCTCACACTTTGCTCTTTGGTCATGGTGTTTCACTGCAGTAACAGAAACTTTACCTAAGTCAAGCCTTGATTGCTTCCTCTTGATGTGCAAAGCAGGTACCCAAGACCAGGCCCTCCTGCTCTACCCCGGAAACCCATGTTTGATGGTTCCCAACCTTCCCAATGCTGGGACTGTGTAACACAATTGTTCATGCTGTGGTGATAACACAGAGGTTGAGTACTTTTGCCCTTAGCCTTAGTGTGATAGCCTTCTCTGCCTTTTCACAGTCCCTTGGTGGCTCTGGGATGAGAGAGTTTCCAGAGAGTACAAAACAGACTAATGCTTCCCTTGTAGGTCTCCGCTATACTGTAATTCTCCCTTCCCTTGTAACACTGTCTACCATGTCTAGCAATGCAATCATTGAAGAGGTGATTTGGGTCACCCACAAGTTATACATGGACAGGGAAATTACCATGGACATACTCCTTAGAGGACAGAAATCCTACACTCCTGGAGATCCAATACCTTTCTCTTGGGCCTTGTGGATGGAGGGAACTAGGCACAAATAAATGTATATAAAATACCTTTCCCTAGTTCCCTGTAGCATTTCCCTTGTCTTGTTACTCAACAATTGATCCCAAAGCCAAAGCCATTTTTGTTGCTAATGATGTTTGTGCATGATTGTAGTCCCAGCCCTAGTGAGGCGACGACATGAGGGTCTCAAGTCACCTGCAAGAGGGAGAAGAATCCAGTCTTTTGTGAGAAGAAAAAACAAAAAACCCAGTTATGTTAAGTTTGCCCTTTCAAATATTCCATTCATATTTTATCTTCCCCATACTCTTCCCACAGTCTATTTTCCTGCTACAACCACCTACATATTCTTTCCCTCTAGTATGAAAGGGAATTACAATCACATGAACTACACACACACACACACACACACACACACACACACGAGCACACACACACACACACACACACACACACACACACACACACACACAAATAAGCCAAACACAGAAACACAAATTCTATGGTGTTTGTTAGTGTTGGACCATAATTCCTGAGTAAGGCAAGTCCTGGGATACATGGCTGACACACAGTTGGCCTCTTGGATACATTATTACCATGAGGCCCTGCCTGATCTGGACATCTAAGAGCTTCTTGCCTCTGACTCCAAGTGGAAAGATTATTCGTACTTAACACCAGGTCTGGCTTGGCCTGTTGGCTGTTTTTAATTACCACTATTGTCAGATGGTTTGGTAATCATTTCATTTTATAATTGTTATGAATAAAGCCTTGCTTGGAAATTAAATCATACTCCCCCCAGTACAACCAGACCTGAGGTATAGACATCTCAGTTAGAGTAGCCATCCTAAAGCCTTAGAATTTCCCACTGAATTTTACAAGTCCACAAGTGAACATTTTCCAGACATGTATCATCCACCAAACATGAAACATTTCAAAATAGACTCAGAATTAGGAAACTAAGCCCTTCTCTTGCCTCTTACAGAACTCCTGTCGGCCACTCACCCTCTTGGTTTTTAACCCCATTATGTCAGCCTGTCTTGTTTTATATTAAACACAAATTTGTACACGTAGGTACATCTGATTCACTGCACATGTATGTTAGTTACTAAGTAGATTGTACATTAAGGGATAACATCAACTACTCTCTTCTGAGATCATCCCACCTTTCTTAAGATCATACTTTTCCAGCTCATCATTCTGGCAGCCAATTTCATATTTTGGGTTTCTTAGAGCTTATAAGAATGTAAGTGGCAGGAAAATTGTTGTTTTCCCTAATGTTGGACTTGGGCACACTTTAATTAATATAGTCCAAATCTACCATCATGTTATTATAAGATGTTTCTGTAAATTGTCTTTAGAAGATGTGTCAAGGATATCATTCCTAGCTTTCGAAATATTTTTTTGGAGAGGAGGAAACCTTATCTCCATGGCCTTTTAATCCTTTTTAAAGATGCAACGTCAATTAGACGTTTTTTTTTCTCGTTTTTTTCCCCCCTCCCATGGTGAAAACGCAATATACAAGTTAGTAATTTGAGCAATCCACATATGCAGAAGTTTCTGGGCAGTCTGCAGGGTTACAGGCCTGGCTAATTGGAACTCATTGGACATGTGCCTCCTTCGACACAGAGCCTCTCTGTCTGTAGCCAATTGCTACCAAATGCATCACAGGTAAGGAGAATGGAGAAGAGCAAGACCCTCCCCCACAGCCGATTTTATCTTCAGTAGGCTCACATGAACCAATTTAAAAATATTTCGTTTTAGGTTTTAATGGTAAGTCCGAGTTTCAGGAGCCTGAGTAAGGGACAGATTCACCACTCAGCAGATTTAGCAGGAGCTTTGCACACACAACTGCATGAGCTGAGTCCCTGAGACCAGAGTGTGCGGGACCCTGCAAGTGGTCATATGCCTGCCCCTTCCTGTCGGGTGAGCAGACTACCCATCTGCTTGTTCCAAAGGGAAAGCCACTCTCTATGAGTGTGCACACTTGTCCAGATCATAAAGCTCAGGGAGCACTCCCAAACTCATGAGGCTGGGGGACTCATGAGGTCTCATTTAGGAGGGAGGTTCGCCAGGAGCTTACCGAACCCGGATCTCGCTTGCCGCGGCAGCCATATGGAATGTTCCATTCCGTTTGCGGCAAAATTTTGCCTCCTGGGAAAAACGAGCCTTGAGAGCTAGCTGATAGTCCAGGACCATCGGAATGCCCAGCAATGGAAACTATTTCCCCGTCTTTGCCGAAAAGGTTAGTCGAAAAACGGCTTGAGAAATTACGAGGCAGAGAGGGAGAGAAAGGGACTTTGAATTTCTTTGCTGTGGGTTCGCCCTACTGGGGGGAGGGGTGAGCTGCTCCAGCCCATTCTGCTTTCTTTAAAGGGTACTGTACATCCAGACACACTACAGCTCGTCCTTGCATGCTGCTCCACAGAGCCGCTCTGGTTTTGGATTGGTTTCTCCCGTAGCTGGTTTTCTTGCTACACTGTCTCAGTGTGCTTGAAGGTGTGCCTCCCTTGACCTCTGAAACCTCCTTGCCTGCCGCTACTTCCATTTTATCTCCAGAGGCACATGTCTAATCACGGATAAAACATTCCGTTTTCGGTCCTAATTTCTCCTAATTTTCCCCGAGCCAGGATAACGAACAGATTTCTTGCTCTGTATATTGAGTGGTAACTCAGCACAAACAACTTCATGGCCTAAGTTAACCCCCTGAAAAGAATGTGTGCTCTTCCGTGTAATAATCCATGTATCTGGTACGTTCCTGTATCCGAAACCATGTCCTCTCACCAAGGTACTACTCTCTGTCATGTCTATTAGAAGCCACTCTCTTATTTGCTTAACCAAGTTGTCCAAACCCATAGTTCATACCCCCAAACTCAAGAAGTTGGTTCACCTAGAAGGTCTCTCTTACAAGGGAGGTTCATCAGTGTCTTACCTAGGCAGTACGGAGCTTGCTGCAGCGGCCACACTGCAGGATCCATGCCCTTTGCCACAAAGAGGAGCCTCAACGAAAAGAAAAGAGCAGCTTCAGCTAGCTGCTAGCCTAACAGGCAGATGCCCTAGGCTTAACGATATTGTTCCCTTTTTGCCAAAAAAGTGAGGAGAAAAATAGATGGCGCCTGTTACCTGGCGTGTTTTGGGGTCTTACAGTATTGGATTCTTTGTGGTCTTAAGGAAATGGACACTCGAAGGAGCTTCACACTAGGGGAACTGCTTCTGCCCCTAGTGGTGAGCCTGTAGGGTCCAGGTTAACTGGTCAGGAATGGCCCCTTGCTCACAAACTGTTGTCCCCACTTTCTGGATTTGGGGCTTATTGCATGGAAAGCAGGTGGGAAATGTTGCTAATGAAAATCCCTTTGCAGTGGTACGTTCCTCGCTCAAGAGGGGCTTTGAACAGCATCCGTCTGTTTGAAAAGACATACAGTTTAAGCTTGAGATAGACAGGTGCACAAAAGCTCATACCTGGAGACTGCACAGGAGGACTTCATTACAAGATCCCTGATGTTAAGAACAGCAGGTTCTTAACAAAAGTGATGAATGGAAACTGCAAATTGACTAGAAGGGAATGGAAGGAAAATGTAGCCCATGTGGGTCTTTTTAAATTGTAATGCCCAAAATTTACTATTCCCACATCTGGGCTTGTACTCACTGGTTTCCTTTCACCTGAACTAGGGTCATCAGCGAGGAAGGTGCCCCTGTTAAGGAAATGCCTCCAAGAGATCCAGCCAAAAGCATTTTGTCAATTAATTGCCAACGAGGAGGGTTCACCACTTACTGGGTGTAATAGTCTTAGGGTGGAGGTTATAGAGTCTATAAGAAATCTGGGCAATCCAGGGGATACAAGCCAGTAAAGAGCAGCCCTCCATTGACTCTACATCACCCCCAGACTCCAAGATCCATCCCTGCCTACATTCCTGCCTTCCTTTGGAGAAGAACAGCAATATAGATGTGTAAGCTGAATTAACCTCGACTTGCATTTTAGGTCATGGTATTTTGTTGCAACTGAGAAATCCCCTACCAAGACAGGCCTCAGGGAGGGCCCAGCTCTTGGTGGGTGTTACTAGTCCAGGTTTGAGGTCCTGGATTCTGTAAGAAACCTGGTTGAGCAGGTCAGGTGATGTAAGCCAATAAGCAGAAGGCATTGAAGGGCTACTTGACAGCTCCTGCCATTTGGAGCTCATATACCCTAAATTCCTCCAAAGATGACATGGCACTGCACAACAAATAATCACTGTCTCTCACACTTTGCTCTTTGGTCATGGTGTTTCACTGCAGTAACAGAAACTTTACCTAAGTCAAGCCTTGATTGCTTCCTCTTGATGTGCAAAGCAGGTACCCAAGACCAGGCCCTCCTGCTCTACCCCGGAAACCCATGTTTGATGGTTCCCAACCTTCCCAATGCTGGGACTGTGTAACACAATTGTTCATGCTGTGGTGATAACACAGAGGTTGAGTACTTTTGCCCTTAGCCTTAGTGTGATAGCCTTCTCTGCCTTTTCACAGTCCCTTGGTGGCTCTGGGATGAGAGAGTTCCCAGAGAGTACAAAACAGACTAATGCTTCCCTTGTAGGTCTCCGCTATACTGTAATTCTCCCTTCCCTTGTAACACTGTCTACCATGTCTAGCAATGCAATCATTGAAGAGGTGATTTGGGTCACCCACAAGTTATACATGGACAGGGAAATTACCATGGACATACTCCTTAGAGGACAGAAATCCTACACTCCTGGAGATCCAATACCTTTCTCTTGGGCCTTGTGGATGGAGGGAACTAGGCACAAATAAATGTATATAAAATACCTTTCCCTAGTTCCCTGTAGCATTTCCCTTGTCTTGTTACTCAACAATTGATCCCAAAGCCAAAGCCATTTTTGTTGCTAATGATGTTTGTGCATGATTGTAGTCCCAGCCCTAGTGAGGCGACGACATGAGGGTCTCAAGTCACCTGCAAGAGGGAGAAGAATCCAGTCTTTTGTGAGAAGAAAAAACAAAAAACCCAGTTATGTTAAGTTTGCCCTTTCAAATATTCCATTCATATTTTATCTTCCCCATACTCTTCCCACAGTCTATTTTCCTGCTACAACCACCTACATATTCTTTCCCTCTAGTATGAAAGGGAATTACAATCACATGAACTACACACACACACACACACACACACACACACACACACACACACACGAGCACACACACACACACACACACACACACACACACACACAAATAAGCCAAACACAGAAACACAAATTCTATGGTGTTTGTTAGTGTTGGACCATAATTCCTGAGTAAGGCAAGTCCTGGGATACATGGCTGACACACAGTTGGCCTCTTGGATACATTATTACCATGAGGCCCTACCTGATCTGGACATCTAAGAGCTTCTTGCCTCTGACTCCAAGTGGAAAGATTATTCGTACTTAACACCAGGTCTGGCTTGGCCTGTTGGCTGTTTTTAATTACCACTATTGTCAGATGGTTTGGTAATCATTTCATTTTATAATTGTTATGAATAAAGCCTTGCTTGGAAATTAAATCATACTCCCCCAGTACAACCAGACCTGAGGTATAGACATCTCAGTTAGAGTAGCCATCCTAAAGCCTTAGAATTTCCCACTGAATTTTACAAGTCCACAAGTGAACATTTTCCAGACATGTATCATCCACCAAACATGAAACTTTTCAAAATAGACTCAGAATTAGGAAACTAAGCCCTTCTCTTGCCTCTTACAGAACTCCTGTCGGCCACTCACCCTCTTGGTTTTTAACCCCATTATGTCAGCCTGTCTTGTTTTATATTAAACACAAATTTGTACACGTAGGTACATCTGATTCACTGCACATGTATGTTAGTTACTAAGTAGATTGTACATTAAGGGATAACATCAACTACTCTCTTCTGAGATCATCCCACCTTTCTTAAGATCATACTTTTCCAGCTCATCATTCTGGCAGCCAATTTCATATTTTGGGTTTCTTAGAGCTTATAAGAATGTAAGTGGCAGGAAAATTGTTGTTTTCCCTAATGTTGGACTTGGGCACACTTTAATTAATATAGTCCAAATCTACCATCATGTTATTATAAGATGTTTCTGTAAATTGTCTTTAGAAGATGTGTCAAGGATATCATTCCTAGCTTTCGAAATATTTTTTTGGAGAGGAGGAAACCTTATCTCCATGGCCTTTTAATCCTTTTTAAAGATGCAACGTCAACTAGACGTTTTTTTTTCTCGTTTTTTTCCCCCCTCCATGGTGAAAACGCAATATACAAGTTAGTAATTTGAGCAATCCACATATGCAGAAGTTTCTGGGCAGTCTGCAGGGTTACAGGCCTGGCTAATTGGAACTCATTGGACATGTGCCTCCTTCGACACAGAGCCTCTCTGTCTGTAGCCAATTGCTACCAAATGCATCACAGGTAAGGAGAATGGAGAAGAGCAAGACCCTCCCCCACAGCCGATTTTATCTTCAGTAGGCTCACATGAACCAATTTAAAAATATTTCGTTTTAGGTTTTAATGGTAAGTCCGAGTTTCAGGAGCCTGAGTAAGGGACAGATTCACCACTCAGCAGATTTAGCAGGAGCTTTGCACACACAACTGCATGAGCTGAGTCCCTGAGACCAGAGTGTGCGGGACCCTGCAAGTGGTCATATGCCTGCCCCTTCCTGTCGGGTGAGCAGACTACCCATCTGCTTGTTCCAAAGGGAAAGCCACTCTCTATGAGTGTGCACACTTGTCCAGATCATAAAGCTCAGGGGAGCACTCCCAAACTCATGAGGCTGGGGGACTCATGAGGTCTCATTTAGGAGGGAGGTTCGCCAGGAGCTTACCGAACCCGGATCTCGCTTGCCGCGGCAGCCATATGGAATGTTCCATTCCGTTTGCGGCAAAATTTTGCCTCCTGGGAAAAACGAGCCTTGAGAGCTAGCTGATAGTCCAGGACCATCGGAATGCCCAGCAATGGAAACTATTTCCCCGTCTTTGCCGAAAAGGTTAGTCGAAAAACGGCTTGAGAAATTACGAGGCAGAGAGGGAGAGAAAGGGACTTTGAATTTCTTTGCTGTGGGTTCGCCCCTACTGGGGGGAGGGGTGAGCTGCTCCAGCCCATTCTGCTTTCTTTAAAGGGTACTGTACATCCAGACACACTACAGCTCGTCCTTGCATGCTGCTCCACAGAGCCGCTCTGGTTTTGGATTGGTTTCTCCCGTAGCTGGTTTTCTTGCTACACTGTCTCAGTGTGCTTGAAGGTGTGCCTCCCTTGACCTCTGAAACCTCCTTGCCTGCCGCTACTTCCATTTTATCTCCAGAGGCACATGTCTAATCACGGATAAAACATTCCGTTTTCGGTCCTAATTTCTCCTAATTTTCCCCGAGCCAGGATAACGAACAGATTTCTTGCTCTGTATATTGAGTGGTAACTCAGCACAAACAACTTCATGGCCTAAGTTAACCCCCTGAAAAGAATGTGTGCTCTTCCGTGTAATAATCCATGTATCTGGTACGTTCCTGTATCCGAAACCATGTCCTCTCACCAAGGTACTACTCTCTGTCATGTCTATTAGAAGCCACTCTCTTATTTGCTTAACCAAGTTGTCCAAACCCATAGTTCATACCCCCAAACTCAAGAAGTTGGTTCACCTAGAAGGTCTCTCTTACAAGGGAGGTTCATCAGTGTCTTACCTAGGCAGTACGGAGCTTGCTGCAGCGGCCACACTGCAGGATCCATGCCCTTTGCCACAAAGAGGAGCCTCAACGAAAAGAAAAGAGCAGCTTCAGCTAGCTGCTAGCCTAACAGGCAGATGCCCTAGGCTTAACGATATTGTTCCCTTTTGCCAAAAAAGTGAGGAGAAAAATAGATGGCGCCTGTTACCTGGCGTGTTTTGGGGTCTTACAGTATTGGATTCTTTGTGGTCTTAAGGAAATGGACACTCGAAGGAGCTTCACACTAGGGGAACTGCTTCTGCCCCTAGTGGTGAGCCTGTAGGGTCCAGGTTAACTGGTCAGGAATGGCCCCTTGCTCACAAACTGTTGTCCCCACTTTCTGGATTTGGGGCTTATTGCATGGAAAGCAGGTGGGAAATGTTGCTAATGAAAATCCCTTTGCAGTGGTACGTTCCTCGCTCAAGAGGGGCTTTGAACAGCATCCGTCTGTTTGAAAAGACATACAGTTTAAGCTTGAGATAGACAGGTGCACAAAAGCTCATACCTGGAGACTGCACAGGAGGACTTCATTACAAGATCCCTGATGTTAAGAACAGCAGGTTCTTAACAAAAGTGATGAATGGAAACTGCAAATTGACTAGAAGGGAATGGAAGGAAAATGTAGCCCATGTGGGTCTTTTAAATTGTAATGCCCAAAATTTACTATTCCCACATCTGGGCTTGTACTCACTGGTTTCCTTTCACCTGAACTAGAGTCATCAGCGAGGAAGGTGCCCCTGTTAAGGAAATGCCTCCAAGAGATCCAGCCAAAAGCATTTTGTCAATTAATTGCCAACGAGGGAGGGTTCACCACTTACTGGGTGTAATAGTCTTAGGGTGGAGGTTATAGAGTCTATAAGAAATCTGGGCAATCCAGGGGATACAAGCCAGTAAAGAGCAGCCCTCCATTGACTCTACATCACCCCCAGACTCCAAGATCCATCCCTGCCTACATTCCTGCCTTCCTTTGGAGAAGAACAGCAATATAGATGTGTAAGCTGAATTAACCTCGACTTGCATTTTAGGTCATGGTATTTTGTTGCAACTAGAGAAATCCCCTACCAAGACAGGCCTCAGGGGAGGGCCCAGCTCTTGGTGGGTGTTACTAGTCCAGGTTTGAGGTCCTGGATTCTGTAAGAAACCTGGTTGAGCAGGTCAGGTGATGTAAGCCAATAAGCAGAAGGCATTGAAGGGCTACTTGACAGCTCCTGCCATTTGGAGCTCATATACCCTAAATTCCTCCAAAGATGACATGGCACTGCACAACAAATAATCACTGTCTCTCACACTTTGCTCTTTGGTCATGGTGTTTCACTGCAGTAACAGAAACTTTACCTAAGTCAAGCCTTGATTGCTTCCTCTTGATGTGCAAAGCAGGTACCCAAGACCAGGCCCTCCTGCTCTACCCCGGAAACCCATGTTTGATGGTTCCCAACCTTCCCAATGCTGGGACTGTGTAACACAATTGTTCATGCTGTGGTGATAACACAGAGGTTGAGTACTTTTGCCCTTAGCCTTAGTGTGATAGCCTTCTCTGCCTTTTCACAGTCCCTTGGTGGCTCTGGGATGAGAGAGTTCCCAGAGAGTACAAAACAGACTAATGCTTCCCTTGTAGGTCTCCGCTATACTGTAATTCTCCCTTCCCTTGTAACACTGTCTACCATGTCTAGCAATGCAATCATTGAAGAGGTGATTTGGGTCACCCACAAGTTATACATGGACAGGGAAATTACCATGGACATACTCCTTAGAGGACAGAAATCCTACACTCCTGGAGATCCAATACCTTTCTCTTGGGCCTTGTGGATGGAGGGAACTAGGCACAAATAAATGTATATAAAATACCTTTCCCTAGTTCCCTGTAGCATTTCCCTTGTCTTGTTACTCAACAATTGATCCCAAAGCCAAAGCCATTTTTGTTGCTAATGATGTTTGTGCATGATTGTAGTCCCAGCCCTAGTGAGGCGACGACATGAGGGTCTCAAGTCACCTGCAAGAGGGAGAAGAATCCAGTCTTTTGTGAGAAGAAAAAACAAAAAACCCAGTTATGTTAAGTTTGCCCTTTCAAATATTCCATTCATATTTTATCTTCCCCATACTCTTCCCACAGTCTATTTTCCTGCTACAACCACCTACATATTCTTTCCCTCTAGTATGAAAGGGAATTACAATCACATGAACTACACACACACACACACACACACACACACACACACACACACACACGAGCACACACACACACACACACACACACACACACACACAAATAAGCCAAACACAGAAACACAAATTCTATGGTGTTTGTTAGTGTTGGACCATAATTCCTGAGTAAGGCAAGTCCTGGGATACATGGCTGACACACAGTTGGCCTCTTGGATACATTATTACCATGAGGCCCTGCCTGATCTGGACATCTAAGAGCTTCTTGCCTCTGACTCCAAGTGGAAAGATTATTCGTACTTAACACCAGGTCTGGCTTGGCCTGTTGGCTGTTTTTAATTACCACTATTGTCAGATGGTTTGGTAATCATTTCATTTTATAATTGTTATGAATAAAGCCTTGCTTGGAAATTAAATCATACTCCCCCAGTACAACCAGACCTGAGGTATAGACATCTCAGTTAGAGTAGCCATCCTAAAGCCTTAGAATTTCCCACTGAATTTTACAAGTCCACAAGTGAACATTTTCCAGACATGTATCGTCCACCAAACATGAAACATTTCAAAATAGACTCAGAATTAGGAAACTAAGCCCTTCTCTTGCCTCTTACAGAACTCCTGTCGGCCACTCACCCTCTTGGTTTTTAACCCCATTATGTCAGCCTGTCTTGTTTTATATTAAACACAAATTTGTACACGTAGGTACATCTGATTCACTGCACATGTATGTTAGTTACTAAGTAGATTGTACATTAAGGGATAACATCAACTACTCTCTTCTGAGATCATCCCACCTTTCTTAAGATCATACTTTTCCAGCTCATCATTCTGGCAGCCAATTTCATATTTTGGGTTTCTTAGAGCTTATAAGAATGTAAGTGGCAGGAAAATTGTTGTTTTCCCTAATGTTGGACTTGGGCACACTTTAATTAATATAGTCCAAATCTACCATCATGTTATTATAAGATGTTTCTGTAAGTTGTCTTTAGAAGATGTGTCAAGGATATCATTCCTAGCTTTCGAAATATTTTTTTGGAGAGGAGGAAACCTTATCTCCATGGCCTTTTAATCCTTTTTAAAGATGCAACGTCAATTAGACGTTTTTTTTTCGTTTCTTTTCCCCCCTCCATGGTGAAAACGCAATATACAAGTTAGTAATTTGAGCAATCCACATATGCAGAAGTTTCTGGGCAGTCTGCAGGGTTACCGGCCTGGCTAATTGGAACTCATTGGACATGTGCCTCCTTCGACACAGAGCCTCTCTGTCTGTAGCCAATTGCTACCAAATGCATCACAGGTAAGGAGAATGGAGAAGAGCAAGACCCTCCCCCACAGCCGATTTTATCTTCAGTAGGCTCACATGAACCAATTTAAAAATATTTCGTTTTAGGTTTTAATGGTAAGTCCGAGTTTCAGGAGCCTGAGTAAGGGACAGATTCACCACTCAGCAGATTTAGCAGGAGCTTTGCACACACAACTGCATGAGCTGAGTCCCTGAGACCAGAGTGTGCGGGACCCTGCAAGTGGTCATATGCCTGCCCCTTCCTGTCGGGTGAGCAGACTACCCATCTGCTTGTTCCAAAGGGAAAACCACTCTCTATGAGTGTGCACACTTGTCCAGATCATAAAGCTCAGGGAGCACTCCCAAACTCATGAGGCTGGGGGACTCATGAGGTCTCATTTAGGAGGGAGGTTCGCCAGGAGCTTACCGAACCCGGATCTCGCTTGCCGCGGCAGCCATATGGAATGTTCCATTCCGTTTGCGGCAAAATTTTGCCTCCTGGGAAAAACGAGCCTTGAGAGCTAGCTGATAGTCCAGGACCATCGGAATGCCCAGCAATGGAAACTATTTCCCCGTCTTTGCCGAAAAGGTTAGTCGAAAAACGGCTTGAGAAATTACGAGGCAGAGAGGGAGAGAAAGGGACTTTGAATTTCTTTGCTGTGGGTTCGCCCCTACTGGGGGGAGGGGTGAGCTGCTCCAGCCCATTCTGCTTTCTTTAAAGGGTACTGTACATCCAGACACACTACAGCTCGTCCTTGCATGCTGCTCCACAGAGCCGCTCTGGTTTTGGATTGGTTTCTCCCGTAGCTGGTTTTCTTGCTACACTGTCTCAGTGTGCTTGAAGGTGTGCCTCCCTTGACCTCTGAAACCTCCTTGCCTGCCGCTACTTCCATTTTATCTCCAGAGGCACATGTCTAATCACGGATAAAACATTCCGTTTTCGGTCCTAATTTCTCCTAATTTTCCCCGAGCCAGGATAACGAACAGATTTCTTGCACTGTATATTGAGTGGTAACTCAGCACAAACAACTTCATGGCCTAAGTTAACCCCCTGAAAAGAATGTGTGCTCTTCCGTGTAATAATCCATGTATCTGGTACGTTCCTGTATCCGAAACCATGTCCTCTCACCAAGGTACTACTCTCTGTCATGTCTATTAGAAGCCACTCTCTTGTTTGCTTAACCAAGTTGTCCAAACCCATAGTTCATACCCCCAAACTCAAGAAGTTGGTTCACCTAGAAGGTCTCTCTTACAAGGGAGGTTCATCAGTGTCTTACCTAGGCAGTACGGAGCTTGCTGCAGCGGCCACACTGCAGGATCCATGCCCTTTGCCACAAAGAGGAGCCTCAACGAAAAGAAAAGAGCAGCTTCAGCTAGCTGCTAGCCTAACAGGCAGATGCCCTAGGCTTAACGATATTGTTCCCTTTTTGCCAAAAAAGTGAGGAGAAAAATAGATGGAGCCTGTTACCTGGCGTGTTTTGGGGTCTTACAGTATTGGATTCTTTGTGGTCTTAAGGAAATGGACACTCGAAGGAGCTTCACACTAGGGGAACTGCTTCTGCCCCTAGTGGTGAGCCTGTAGGGTCCAGGTTAACTGGTCAGGAATGGCCCCTTGCTCACAAACTGTTGTCCCCACTTTCTGGATTTGGGGCTTATTGCATGGAAAGCAGGTGGGAAATGTTGCTAATGAAAATCCCTTTGCAGTGGTACGTTCCTCGCTCAAGAGGGGCTTTGAACAGCATCCGTCTGTTTGAAAAGACATACAGTTTAAGCTTGAGATAGACAGGTGCACAAAAGCTCATACCTGGAGACTGCACAGGAGGACTTCATTACAAGATCCCTGATGTTAAGAACAGCAGGTTCTTAACAAAAGTGATGAATGGAAACTGCAAATTGACTAGAAGGGAATGGAAGGAAAATGTAGCCCATGTGGGTCTTTTTAAATTGTAATGCCCAAAATTTACTATTCCCACATCTGGGCTTGTACTCACTGGTTTCCTTTCACCTGAACTAGAGTCATCAGCGAGGAAGGTGCCCCTGTTAAGGAAATGCCTCCAAGAGATCCAGCCAAAAGCATTTTGTCAATTAATTGCCAACGAGGGAGGGTTCACCACTTACTGGGTGTAATAGTCTTAGGGTGGAGGTTATAGAGTCTATAAGAAATCTGGGCAATCCAGGGGATACAAGCCAGTAAAGAGCAGCCCTCCATTGACTCTACATCACCCCCAGACTCCAAGATCCATCCCTGCCTACATTCCTGCCTTCCTTTGGAGAAGAACAGCAATATAGATGTGTAAGCTGAATTAACCTCGACTTGCATTTTAGGTCATGGTATTTTGTTGCAACTAGAGAAATCCCCTACCAAGACAGGCCTCAGGGGGAGGGCCCAGCTCTTGGTGGGTGTTACTAGTCCAGGTTTGAGGTCCTGGATTCTGTAAGAAACCTGGTTGAGCAGGTCAGGTGATGTAAGCCAATAAGCAGAAGGCATTGAAGGGCTACTTGACAGCTCCTGCCATTTGGAGCTCATATACCCTAAATTCCTCCAAAGATGACATGGCACTGCACAACAAATAATCACTGTCTCTCACACTTTGCTCTTTGGTCATGGTGTTTCACTGCAGTAACAGAAACTTTACCTAAGTCAAGCCTTGATTGCTTCCTCTTGATGTGCAAAGCAGGTACCCAAGACCAGGCCCTCCTGCTCTACCCCGGAAACCCATGTTTGATGGTTCCCAACCTTCCCAATGCTGGGACTGTGTAACACAATTGTTCATGCTGTGGTGATAACACAGAGGTTGAGTACTTTTGCCCTTAGCCTTAGTGTGATAGCCTTCTCTGCCTTTTCACAGTCCCTTGGTGGCTCTGGGATGAGAGAGTTCCCAGAGAGTACAAAACAGACTAATGCTTCCCTTGTAGGTCTCCGCTATACTGTAATTCTCCCTTCCCTTGTAACACTGTCTACCATGTCTAGCAATGCAATCATTGAAGAGGTGATTTGGGTCACCCACAAGTTATACATGGACAGGGAAATTACCATGGACATACTCCTTAGAGGACAGAAATCCTACACTCCTGGAGATCCAATACCTTTCTCTTGGGCCTTGTGGATGGAGGGAACTAGGCACAAATAAATGTATATAAAATACCTTTCCCTAGTTCCCTGTAGCATTTCCCTTGTCTTGTTACTCAACAATTGATCCCAAAGCCAAAGCCATTTTTGTTGCTAATGATGTTTGTGCATGATTGTAGTCCCAGCCCTAGTGAGGCGACGACATGAGGGTCTCAAGTCACCTGCAAGAGGGAGAAGAATCCAGTCTTTTGTGAGAAGAAAAACAAAAAACCCAGTTATGTTAAGTTTGCCCTTTCAAATATTCCATTCATATTTTATCTTCCCCATACTCTTCCCACAGTCTATTTTCCTGCTACAACCACCGACATATTCTTTCCTCTAGTATGAAAGGGAATTACAATCACATGAACTACACACACACACACACACACACACACACACACACACACACACACACAAATAAGCCAAACACAGAAACACAAATTCTATGGTGTTTGTTAGTGTTGGACCATAATTCCTGAGTAAGGCAAGTCCTGGGATACATGGCTGACACACAGTTGGCCTCTTGGATACATTATTACCATGAGGCCCTGCCTGATCTGGACATCTAAGAGCATCTTGCCTCTGACTCCAAGTGGAGAGATTATTTGTACTTAACTCCAGGTCTGGCTTGGCCTGTTGGCTGTTTTTAATTTCCACTATTGTCAGATGGTTTGGTAATCATTTCATTTTATAATTGTTATGAATAAAGCCTTGCTAGGAAATTAAATCATATTCCCCCCAGTACAACCAGACCTGAGGTGTAGACATCTCAGTTAGAGTAGCCATCCTAAAGCCTTAGAATTTACCACTGAATTTTACAAGTCCACAAGTGAACATTTTCCAGACATGTATCGTCCACCAAACATGAAACATTTCAAAATAGACTCAGAATTAGGAAACTAAGCCCTTCTCTTGCCTCTTACAGAACTCCTGTCGGCCACTCACCCTCTTGGTTTTTAACCCCATTATGTCAGCCTGTCATGTTTTATATTAAACACAAATTTGTACACGTAGGTACATCTGATTCACTGCACATGTATGTTAGTTACTAAGTAGATTGTACATTAAGGGATAACATCAACTACTCTCTTCTGAGATCATCCCACCTTTCTTAAGATCATAATTTCCAGCTCATCATTCTGGCAGCCAATTTCATATTTTGGGTTTCCTAGAGCTTATAAGAATGTAAGCTGCAGGAAAATTGTCGTTTTTCCCTAATGTTGGACTTTAATTAATACAGTCCAAATCCACCATCATGTTTTGATAAGATGTTTCTGTAAGTTGTCCTTAGAAGATATGTCAAGGATATCATTCCTAGCTTTCGAAATATTTTTTTGGAGAGGAGGAAACCTTATCTCCATGGCCTTTTAATCGTTTTTAAAGATGCATCGTCAATTAGACGTTTTTTTTTTTCTCGTTTTTTTTCCCCCCTCCATGGTGAAAACGCAATATACAAGTTAGTAATTTGAGCAATCCACATAAGCAGAAGTTTCTGGGCAGTCTGCAGGGTTACCGGCCTGGCTAATTGGAACTCATTGGACATGTGCCTCCTTCGACACAGAGCCTCTCTGTCTGTAGCCAATTGCTACCAAATGCATCACAGGTAAGGAGAATGGAGAAGAGCAAGACCCTCCCCCACAGCCGATTTTATCTTCAGTAGGCTCACATGAACCAATTTAAAAATATTTCGTTTTAGGTTTTAATGGTAAGTCCGAGTTTCAGGAGCCTGAGTAAGGGACAGATTCACCACTCAGCAGATTTAGCAGGAGCTTTGCACACACAACTGCATGAGCTGAGTCCCTGAGACCAGAGTGTGCGGGACCCTGCAAGTGGTCATATGCCTGCCCCTTCCTGTCGGGTGAGCAGACTACCCATCTGCTTGTTCCAAAGGGAAAGCCACTCTCTATGAGTGTGCACACTTGTCCAGATCATAAAGCTCAGGGAGCACTCCCAAACTCATGAGGCTGGGGGACTCATGAGGTCTCATTTAGGAGGGAGGTTCGCCAGGAGCTTACCGAACCCGGATCTCGCTTGCCGCGGCAGCCATATGGAATGTTCCATTCCGTTTTGCGGCAAAATTTTGCCTCCTGGGAAAAACGAGCCTTGAGAGCTAGCTGATAGTCCAGGACCATCGGAATGCCCAGCAATGGAAACTATTTCCCCGTCTTTGCCGAAAAGGTTAGTCGAAAAACGGCTTGAGAAATTACGAGGCAGAGAGGGAGAGAAAGGGACTTTGAATTTCTTTGCTGTGGGTTCGCCCTACTGGGGGGAGGGGTGAGCTGCTCCAGCCCATTCTGCTTTCTTTAAAGGGTACTGTACATCCAGACACACTACAGCTCGTCCTTGCATGCTGCTCCACAGAGCCGCTCTGGTTTTGGATTGGTTTCTCCCGTAGCTGGTTTTCTTGCTACACTGTCTCAGTGTGCTTGAAGGTGTGCCTCCCTTGACCTCTGAAACCTCCTTGCCTGCTGCTACTTCCATTTTATCTCCAGAGGCACATGTCTAATCACGGATAAAACATTCCGTTTCGGTCCTAATTTCTCCTAATTTTCCCCCGAGCCAGGATAACGAACAGATTTCTTGCTCTGTATATTGAGTGGTAACTCAGCACAAACAACTTCATGGCCTAAGTTAACCCCCTGAAAAGAATGTGTGCTCTTCCGTGTAATAATCCATGTATCTGGTACGTTCCTGTATCCGAAACCATGTCCTCTCACCAAGGTACTACTCTCTGTCATGTCTATTAGAAGCCACTCTCTTATTTGCTTAACCAAGTTGTCCAAACCCATAGTTCATACCCCCAAACTCAAGAAGTTGGTTCACCTAGAAGGTCTCTCTTACAAGGGAGGTTCATCAGTGTCTTACCTAGGCAGTACGGAGCTTGCTGCAGCGGCCACACTGCAGGATCCATGCCCTTTGCCACAAAGAGGAGCCTCAACGAAAAGAAAAGAGCAGCTTCAGCTAGCTGCTAGCCTAACAGGCAGATGCCCTAGGCTTAACGATATTGTTCCCTTTTTGCCAAAAAAGTGAGGAGAAAAATAGATGGAGCCTGTTACCTGGCGTGTTTTGGGGTCTTACAGTATTGGATTCTTTGTGGTCTTAAGGAAATGGACACTCGAAGGAGCTTCACACTAGGGGAACTGCTTCTGCCCCTAGTGGTGAGCCTGTAGGGTCCAGGTTAACTGGTCAGGAATGGCCCCTTGCTCACAAACTGTTGTCCCCACTTTCTGGATTTGGGGCTTATTGCATGGAAAGCAGGTGGGAAATGTTGCTAATGAAAATCCCTTTGCAGTGGTACGTTCCTCGCTCAAGAGGGGCTTTGAACAGCATCCGTCTGTTTGAAAAGACATACAGTTTAAGCTTGAGATAGACAGGTGCACAAAAGCTCATACCTGGAGACTGCACAGGAGGACTTCATTACAAGATCCCTGATGTTAAGAACAGCAGGTTCTTAACAAAAGTGATGAATGGAAACTGCAAATTGACTAGAAGGGAATGGAAGGAAAATGTAGCCCATGTGGGTCTTTTTAAATTGTAATGCCCAAAATTTACTATTCCCACATCTGGGCTTGTACTCACTGGTTTCCTTTCACCTGAACTAGAGTCATCAGCGAGGAAGGTGCCCCTGTTAAGGAAATGCCTCCAAGAGATCCAGCCAAAAGCATTTTGTCAATTAATTGCCAACGAGGGAGGGTTCACCACTTACTGGGTGTAATAGTCTTAGGGTGGAGGTTATAGAGTCTATAAGAAATCTGGGCAATCCAGGGGATACAAGCCAGTAAAGAGCAGCCCTCCATTGACTCTACATCACCCCCCAGACTCCAAGATCCATCCCTGCCTACATTCCTGCCTTCCTTTGGAGAAGAACAGCAATATAGATGTGTAAGCTGAATTAACCTCGACTTGCATTTTAGGTCATGGTATTTTGTTGCAACTAGAGAAATCCCCTACCAAGACAGGCCTCAGGGGAGGGCCCAGCTCTTGGTGGGTGTTACTAGTCCAGGTTTGAGGTCCTGGATTCTGTAAGAAACCTGGTTGAGCAGGTCAGGTGATGTAAGCCAATAAGCAGAAGGCATTGAAGGGCTACTTGACAGCTCCTGCCATTTGGAGCTCATATACCCTAAATTCCTCCAAAGATGACATGGCACTGCACAACAAATAATCACTGTCTCTCACACTTTGCTCTTTGGTCATGGTGTTTCACTGCAGTAACAGAAACTTTACCTAAGTCAAGCCTTGATTGCTTCCTCTTGATGTGCAAAGCAGGTACCCAAGACCAGGCCCTCCTGCTCTACCCCGGAAACCCATGTTTGATGGTTCCCAACCTTCCCAATGCTGGGACTGTGTAACACAATTGTTCATGCTGTGGTGATAACACAGAGGTTGAGTACTTTTGCCCTTAGCCTTAGTGTGATAGCCTTCTCTGCCTTTTCACAGTCCCTTGGTGGCTCTGGGATGAGAGAGTTCCCAGAGAGTACAAAACAGACTAATGCTTCCCTTGTAGGTCTCCGCTATACTGTAATTCTCCCTTCCCTTGTAACACTGTCTACCATGTCTAGCAATGCAATCATTGAAGAGGTGATTTGGGTCACCCACAAGTTATACATGGACAGGGAAATTACCATGGACATACTCCTTAGAGGACAGAAATCCTACACTCCTGGAGATCCAATACCTTTCTCTTGGGCCTTGTGGATGGAGGGAACTAGGCACAAATAAATGTATATAAAATACCTTTCCCTAGTTCCCTGTAGCATTTCCCTTGTCTTGTTACTCAACAATTGATCCCAAAGCCAAAGCCATTTTTGTTGCTAATGATGTTTGTGCATGATTGTAGTCCCAGCCCTAGTGAGGCGACGACATGAGGGTCTCAAGTCACCTGCAAGAGGGAGAAGAATCCAGTCTTTTGTGAGAAGAAAAAACAAAAAACCCAGTTATGTTAAGTTTGCCCTTTCAAATATTCCATTCATATTTTATCTTCCCCATACTCTTCCCACAGTCTATTTTCCTGCTACAACCACCGACATATTCTTTCCTCTAGTATGAAAGGGAATTACAATCACATGAACTACACACACACACACACACACACACACACACACACACAAATAAGCCAAACACAGAAACACAAATTCTATGGTGTTTGTTAGTGTTGGACCATAATTCCTGAGTAAGGCAAGTCCTGGGATACATGGCTGACACACAGTTGGCCTCTTGGATACATTATTACCATGAGGCCCTGCCTGATCTGGACATCTAAGAGCATCTTGCCTCTGACTCCAAGTGGAGAGATTATTTGTACTTAACTCCAGGTCTGGCTTGGCCTGTTGGCTGTTTTTAATTTCCACTATTGTCAGATGGTTTGGTAATCATTTCATTTTATAATTGTTATGAATAAAGCCTTGCTAGGAAATTAAATCATATTCCCCCCAGTACAACCAGACCTGAGGTGTAGACATCTCAGTTAGAGTAGCCATCCTAAAGCCTTAGAATTTACCACTGAATTTTACAAGTCCACAAGTGAACATTTTCCAGACATGTATCGTCCACCAAACATGAAACATTTCAAAATAGACTCAGAATTAGGAAACTAAGCCCTTCTCTTGCCTCTTACAGAACTCCTGTCGGCCACTCACCCTCTTGGTTTTTAACCCCATTATGTCAGCCTGTCATGTTTTATATTAAACACAAATTTGTACACGTAGGTACATCTGATTCACTGCACATGTATGTTAGTTACTAAGTAGATTGTACATTAAGGGATAACATCAACTACTCTCTTCTGAGATCATCCCACCTTTCTTAAGATCATACTTTTCCAGCTCATCATTCTGGCAGCCAATTTCATATTTTGGGTTTCCTAGAGCTTATAAGAATGTAAGCTGCAGGAAAATTGTCGTTTTTCCCTAATGTTGGACTTTAATTAATACAGTCCAAATCCACCATCATGTTTTGATAAGATGTTTCTGTAAGTTGTCCTTAGAAGATATGTCAAGGATATCATTCCTAGCTTTCGAAATATTTTTTTGGAGAGGAGGAAACCTTATCTCCATGGCCTTTTAATCGTTTTTAAAGATGCATCGTCAATTAGACTTTTTTTTTCTCTCGTTTTTTCCCCCCTCCATGGTGAAAATGTAATATACAAGTTAGTAATTTGAGCAATCCACAGAAGCAGAAGTTTCTGGGCAGTCTGCAGGGTTACTGGCCTGGCTAATTGGAACTCATTGGACATGTGCCTCCTTTGACACAGAGCCTCTCTCTCTGTAGCCAATTGCTACCAAATGCATCACAGGTAAGGAGAATGGAGAAGAGCAAGACCATCCCCCACAGCCAATTTTATCTTCAGTAGGCTCACATGAACCAATTTAAAAATATTTCGTTTTAGGTTTTAATGGTAAGTCCGAGTTTCAGGAGCCTGAGTAAGGGACAGATTCACCACTCAGCAGATTTAGCAGGAGCTTTGCACACACAACTGCATGAGCTGAGTCCCTGAGACCAGAGTGTGCGGGACCCTGCAAGTGGTCATATGCCTGCCCCTTCCTGTCGGGTGAGCAGACTACCCATCTGCTTGTTCCAAAGGGAAAGCCACTCTCTATGAGTGTGCACACTTGTCCAGATCATAAAGCTCAGGGAGCACTCCCAAACTCATGAGGCTGGGGGACTCATGAGGTCTCAGTTAGGAGGGAGGTTCGCCAGGAGCTTACCGAACCCGGATCTCGCTTGCCGCGGCAGCCATATGGAATGTTCCATTCCGTTTGCGGCAAAATTTTGCCTCCTGGGAAAAACGAGCCTTGAGAGCTAGCTGATAGTCCAGGACCATCGGAATGCCCAGCAATGGAAACTATTTCCCCGTCTTTGCCGAAAAGGTTAGTCGAAAAACGGCTTGAGAAATTACGAGGCAGAGAGGGAGAGAAAGGGACTTTGAATTTCTTTGCTGTGGGTTCGCCCTACTGGGGGGAGGGGTGAGCTGCTCCAGCCCATTCTGCTTTCTTTAAAGGGTACTGTACATCCAGACACACTACAGCTAGTCCTTGCTTGCTGTTCCACAGAGCCGCTCTGGTTTGGACTGGTTTCTCCCGTAGCTGGTTTTCTTGCTACACTGTCTCAGTGTGCTTGAAGGTGTGCCTCCCTTGACCTCTGAAACCTCCTTGCCTGCCGCTACTTCCATTTTATCTCCAGAGGCACATGTCTAATCATGGATAAAACATTCCGTTTTCGGTCCTAATTTCTCCTAATTTTCCCCGAGCCAGGATAATGAACAGATTCGTTGCTCTGTATAATGAATGGTTACTCAGCACTATTTCATGGCTTGAGTCTGCTGTCCCCACCCCACCACAAAAAAAAAAAAAAAAAAAAAAAAAAAAAAAAAAAAAGAAAAAGAAAAAAAGAAACAGAAAAAAGAAAAAAAAGAATGTGCGTTCTTCCCTGTTAAACTCCCCATATCTGGTAAGATCATTTATCGGAAACCATATCCTCTCACTCTGTGCATTAGACAGCCACTCTCTTATTTGCTTAATCAAGCTGTCCTGAACCATAGTTCATACCCCCAATCTCAAGAATCATACCCCCAAACTCTAGTAGTTGGTTCACCTAGGAGGTGTCTCTTACAAGGGAGGTTCATCAGTGTCTTACCTAGGCAGTATGGAGCTTGCTGCAGCGGCCATACTGCAGGATCCATCCGTTTGCAGCAAAGAGGAGCCTCAACGAAAAGAAAAGAGCAGCTTCAGTAACTGCTAGCCTAACAGGCAGATGCCCTAGGCTTAACGATATTCTTCCCTTTTTGCCAAAAAAGTGAGGAGAAAAAAAGATGGAGGCGCTTACCTGGCGTGTTTTGCGGTCTTATAATATTGGATTCTTTGTGTCTTAAGGAAGTGGAAGCCTGGAAGGAGCTTCACACTAGGGCAACCGCTTCTGCCCCTAGTGGTGAGCCTGTAGGGTCCAGGTTAACTGGTCAGTAATAGCCCCTTGCTCACAAACTGTTCCCTACTTTCTGGATTTGGGGCTTATTGCATGGAAAGCAGGTGGGAAATGTTGCTAATGAAAATCCCTTTGCAGTGGTACGTTCCTCGCTCAAGAGGGGCTTTGAACAGCATCCGTCTGTTAGAAAAGACATACAGTTTAAGCTTGAGATAGCCAGGTGCACAAAAGCTCATACCTGGAGACTGCACAGGAGAACTTCATTGGCTTTCACACAGACAAGATCCCTGATGTTAATAACAGGAGGTTCTTAACAAAAGTGATGAATGGAAACTGCAAATTGACTGGAATGAATGGAAGGAAAATGTAGCCCATGTGGGTCTTTTTAAATTGTAATGCCCAAAATTTACTATTCCCACATCTGGGCTTGTACTCACTGGTTTTCTTTCACCTGAACTAGAGTCATCAGCGAGGAAGGTGCCCCTGTTAAGGAAATGCCTCCATGAGACCCAGCCAAAAGCATTTTGTCAATTAATTGCCAACGAGGGAGGGTTCACCACTTACTGGGTGTAATAGTCTTGGGGTGGAGGTTATAGATTCTATAAGAAATCTGGGCAATCCAGGGGATGCAAGCCAGTAAAGAGCAGCCCTCTCTCGACTCTACATCACCCCCAGCCTCCAAGAACCATCCCTGCCTACATTCCTGCCTTCCTTTGTAGAAGAACAGCAATATAGATGTGTAAGCTGAATAAACCTCAACTTGCTTTTTAGGTCATGGTATTTCATTGCAACTATAGGAATCCCCTACAAAGACATGCCTCAGGGGTGGGCCCAGCTCTTGGTGGGTGTTACTAGTCCAGGTTTTAGGTCCTGTATTCTATAAGAAACCTGGTTGAGCAGGTCAGGTGATGCAAGCCAATAAGCAGTAGGTAGTGAAGGGCTTCTTGATAGCTCCTGCCATTTGGAACTCATATACCCTAAATTCCTCCAAAGATGACATGGCAGAGCACAACAAATAATCACTGTCTCTCACACTTTGCTCTTTGGTCATGGTGTTTCACTGCAGTAACAGAAACTTTACCTCAGTTAAGCCTTGATTGCTTCCTGTTGATGTGCAAAGCAGGTACCCAAGACCAGGCCCTCCTGCTCTACCCCGGAAACCCATGTTCGATGGTTCCCAACCTTCCCAATGCTGGGACTGTTTAACACAATTGTTCATGCTGTGGTGATAACACAGAGGTTGAGTACTTTTGCCCTTAGCCTTAGTGTGATAGCCTTCTCTGCCTTTTCACAGTCCCTTGGTGGCTCTGGGATGAGAGAGTTCCCAGAGTACAAAACAGACTAATGCTTCCCTTGTAGGTCTCTGCTATACTGTAATTCTCCCTTCCCTTGTAACACTGTCTACCATGTCTAGCAATGCAAACATTGAAGAGGTGATTTGGGTCACCCACAAGTTATACATGGACAGGGAAATTACCATGGACATACTCCTTAGAGTACAGAAAGCCTACATTCCTGGAGATCCAATACCTTTCTCTTGGGCCTTGTGGATGGAGGGAACTAGGCACAAATAAATGTACATAAAATACCTTTCCCTAGTTCCCTGTAGAATTTCCCTTGTCTTGTTACTCAACAATTGATCCCAAAGCCAAAGCCATTTTTGTTGCTAATGATGTTTGTGCATGATTGTAGTCCCAGCCCTAGTGAGGCGACGACATGAGGGTCTCAAGTCACCTGCAAGAGGGAGAAGAATCCAGTCTTTTGTGAGAAGAAAAAACAAAAAACCCAGTTATGTTAAGTTTGCCCTTTCAAATATTCCATTTATATTTTATCTTCCCCATACTCTTCCCACAGTCTATTTTCCTGCTACAACCACCTACATATTCTTTCCCTCTAGTATGAAAGGGAATTACAATCACATGAACTCACACACACACACACACACACACACACACACACACACACACACACACAAATAAGCCAAACACAGAAACACAAATTCTATGGTGTTTGTTAGTGTTGGACCATAATTCCTGAGTAAGGCAAGTCCTGGGATACATGGCTGACACACAGTTGGCCTCTTGGATACATTATTACCATGAGGCCCTGCCTGATCTGGACATCTAAGAGCTTCTTGCCTCTGACTCCAAGTGGAAAAATTATTTGTACTTAACACCAGGTCTGGCTTGACGTGTTGGCTCTTTTTTATTTCTACTATTGTCAGATGGTTTGGTAATCTTTTTTATTTTAAAATTGTTATGTTTTTTAATGTCTAAAATTCTGTTTATATTAAAGGGCTGAGTATATTTTTTTATATAACCAAGTCCATTTAAATGAAAACAAACATTTATAGACAATATTTGGGAATTTGGGTGTTGTTTTTTCCAAACTACTTCCTGCTGGTAAGGGGCACTGTCAGGGGGGATTCGAAGAAGATTCAGAAATCCTGGCTGTAGTCTGTAAGGCTGCTTTGTCCAGCTGTTTTGAATGTAATATCACCTTTGACTCTGTTTCAGGTGGTCTGGCGTGATCAAACCCAATTAGATTGGAAGGAATGCACATCTTTTCATTTTCTGTGGAACCAAAAATAGAAATCCTTTTCCTCAGTAACTTATCCTTTAACTTAAATTTTGGAATCAAAGCATTTTTTTTTAATTTAATTTATTATTTTACATGTGGATCCCAGTTCCCTCTCCCTCCCTCCCTCCTCCCACCCCTCCCTCCTTCTCTCCCTTTTACCTTCTCTGCCCTCTCACATGCACTCTAAACACCCTCCCCTCCCATCCCCCACCCCAATTCCATATGTAGGGGAATGCCATCCAGTTGGGGTCATGTAGATCTGACAGGTCATTTGAAGTAGGGACTAGGGCTTCTCTCCTGTCTCTAGAATAAGGCAGTTATCCCTCCATGGGGGATATGTTTGCAAAGTCCTTTTGTGCACCAGGGATACATCCTGGCTCAACTGTCTGAGGTCTCTTAGACTGCTCAGTCCTTCTGGCTGAGACCCATATTCAGGGGGGCCTGACTCAGTCCCATGCTGGCTTCCCAGCTATCAGTCTAGTGGCCATTAGCTCCTCCTTGTTCAGGTAAGCTGTCTCTATGTGTTTCTGCCACATGGCCCTGTCCTCTCCATCTGCATCTGTGTTCCAGTTCGACTCAGTGTTCATGTATGGGTGTTTGATCCCGTTCTCAACAGGCATTAGTTGAGGGCTCCATGGAGAAGTTAGTTGTTGATCTCACTCTCCAGGAAGGGCATTTATGATAGCCTTTCCATGGAAGCTGAGATTGTTAGTTGGGAGCAGTCTTGTAGTTCTCTGGACCTTTCTTTGTGTTCAATTTTATCTTCAAACCAATATTGGCATCCTCTTTTATGTTCTCTCTCTCTGTCTCTCTCTTTCCTATCTTCTATTCCTAACCAGGCTCAATCTTCCTGGTCGCACATGTTTTCCTTTCCTCCCCCTCGTTTTCTCCTACTTCTCTCTCCATTTGCTGCCCCCCCACTTCCCCTGAGCTCTAGGGGATTTGTCCCTTCCCAGTACTGTGAGGGACTTTATATGAATCTCTTAGAATACACCTTTTATCCTAGTTCCTCTGGTGATGTGAATTATAGGCTGGTGATCCTTTGATCTAGGTCTAAAATCCATATATGAGTGAGTACATACTCTGTTCCTCTTTTTGTGACTGGGTTACCTCATTCAGGATGGTTTCTTCAAGTGCCATTCATTTGTGCAACAGTTGGTGGCGGGCGCCCACAGAGGGCAGAGGGTATTGGATGTCCTGGAACTGAAGTTACAGGCAGTTGTGAGCCACCTGGTGAGGTGTTGGGGAAATGAATCTAGGTTCTCTGCAAGAGCAAGCAGTAAGTGCTCTTGACCAGGGCACATCTCTTCAGTAAAGGGGAAATGTTTTTTCCCCTTAGCTATAGGAATTACTTTCCTCCCTCATTGTCTTTCGTTTTATCTGTGCTAAAGGAAGTAATCTCAAGATCTTAAGATTTGAACCATATGTTTTTTTTTTCTTGGCATATGCAAACCTGTATTCACTGTTTGTCTGAAAGTGTTGTTGCCACCTTTCTAAGAATAACTTCTGCTTGGCATTGGTTGGGCACACCTTTAATTCCAGCACTCGGAAGGCAGAGGTGGGCAGATCTCTATGAGTTCAAGGCCAGCCTGGTCTACAGAGAGAGTTCCAGGACAGGCTCCAAAGCTTCGCAGAGAAACCCTGTCTCAAAAACAAACAAACAAACAAGCAAGTAAACAAACAAAGAAAAAAAACCCAAAGAATAACTTTTTTTCCAAAGAACAAATTAGCCCTGTGCTTGCCTCCAGTCTAACAGGGAGACTTGTTCAAGATGGTGCTCCTGCTTGATTGGATTAGAGGCTGATGAACACAACCAATATTTAGAGGAAGGGGGCTACCAAAGATATGGTCTACCAACAATTATGTCTGTGATGATCATAAAGATTGGCTCACTTTTTGTCATCACAGGTGGACCTTGTGCTGGGAAGTTGACTTGGTGGATAAAAGTGATTGGTGTACAAGCATTAGCACCTGCCATTGGTCCTTGGCACTCATATGTTTGTGGTAGTAGTCACCTGTAGCCCCTCAGATGGTAGAGCAGAGACAGCAGGATCCCCAGAGTTCACTGGCCAGTTAGTTTAGTCACCTGATGTCCACCAAGTTCAATGTGAGACCCTGTCTCAGAAAGTAAGTTGCAAAGTGTAATGGTTTAATAGCAGAAGGTAACCTTAGCACGTTGAAGCCAAGGGGCACCATAAAGTCAACACATATAGCAGAGCCCATGTGGGAGATTTATGTGGGGGAGTACGGAGGGTTTCTCTGGACAAGAACCCAAGGAAGAGAGAGTGGGGCAAGAAGGGCTTGCTTTTTATAAGGGGATATAGCACATGCACACAGAATAATGACGGCCACATCTTGGCTGCTGTTGTGTCCTGCTAGGTCCCCAAGTGCAGGCTGGTGTAAATTCCCTGAATGCTAACAGAAAGTGATAAAGAAACCTGACATTAACCTCTGGCCTCCACATGTGCACACACTGGCATATATATGTGCCCTCACACAAATGTGCATACATAAACATGTGTATCACATACCACCACCATCAAAACTAAATTTGCAAACCCAAGGAAACTACCCTTAAACTTGAATTCAAAGGTAACTTCTGAAGTGAGTACCACCCAATTACTAGTTTTTTTTTTTTATATTTCATGAAGAATTCAGATATTATCCAGACTGCTTCTGATTGCATTGATGTCACTGTTCACCAAATAAAAAGACTGATGTGTTGATACTCAGTTCGTGTTTACAGAAGGACTCTCTGGACAGGCTATTCCATTCAAGATTCCCTGTAGCAAGTCTCTAATAGGTAGTCCAAATGCTAGGCCATATAATTCCTAATTAGCAAAGGTGATGACGGAGGGATCTCCTTGTCATTAACACTAAGCTTTCTTTTTCTTCCCCTCTTCCCTCCACATTTCTCTTCAAAGCAGAATCTTGCTATGCTGTAGCCCAGGATGCTCCCCACCATGATCCTTCTCCTTCAGCCTTCCAAGTGTTGGTATTACAGGCGTGTACTACCATGCCTGGCTTGGGAATAGATTTTCCTATCCTGTCTTTTTGTTTTGCTCATTTGTTTTGTTTGCATGTTTTTGCTTAGGTGAACCAGGCTATCTTTCAACTCTTTCCTGGGCTCAAGCAAACCCCCTGACTGAGCAGTTGTGGTGATATATTATTTATGATTTGTTAAAGCTTGCCTGAGGGTATAGAAAGCAAAGCTGGCCACACTAGTTAGCCACAGAAGCTAGGCGGTCGTGGCATACACCTTTAATCCCAGGACTCAGGGTTAAGAGGTAGACTGATCTCCGTTAGTTCAAAGCCACACCGACTACACAAAATTGATCCAATCTTAAAAGAAAGAGCTCACCCAAAGGTGATGTCAGCACCTGGCATCACGTGCCCTTAATCCCAGCACTAGGGCTTTGGAGACAGGAGGATATGGCTGGGAGGAGAAAGGAATAAAAGGAGGAGGAGACAAGAACTCAGAGCTTTTGCCTCAGAGGATTCGTGGAGACAGAATTACAATTTCAGCCGAATAGAGGTAAGATCTACGGGCTTAGCTGCTTTGCTTCTCTGATCTTCAGCTTGAAGCTTGAACCCTAATGTCTGTCTCTGTGCCTTTTATTTGCCAAGTTAAAGTACACACTGAAATATTAAGATAGACTTGTAAAGAATTCTGATAGTCTATATCCATACTTGTACGCACGAAGAAAGAGATCAGCGGAGGAATAGCATGATATGTATTGAGCTATACATGACTTAGACATTGTAGGAAGTGCTATTCACATGTTTAATAGGATTGAGTTTAAAAGCATGTACAGTGAGTAGTAGCTGTTTGTCGATATGTGAGGGATGCAGGCCCTTTTCATGTTCATTAGTGACGAAACTGTTTCACTGGGTAAATAATTGTTTCCCCTCACCCCAGTCTACTAAGCAGGCATTATATTTTGACCTTACAAAACTCTAACAAAGCCTGTCCTTTTGAAATAATCTAATGCCAAGTAGCAATTCATGCTTTGGTAATTTGGAAAGTGCCTTCCCTTGGGAAACAAATATATTTGCATTAATTTCTTTGATTGCCTTTTTTGGTTTGCTTTGCCTTATTTTGAGACAGAGTTTTTCTGTGCAACCCTGGCTGGCCTCGAACTCAGAGATTTCCCCTGCTTCTGCTTACCAAGTGCTGGGACTAAAGGTGTGAGCCACTACTACCTGACCCAGCTTCTTTGATTGTTTTTACCATCAGCTTTTCTTCTCAGCCAGCAGATGTGGAATGAATTTTTACTTTGGTCATCTTGCTGATGTCACTTCTGAATTGATGCTTTAAAAAATTCATATCCAGGCAAGCCAGAGCTTGCCACTGAGAAATTGGCTTCTTTATTTAGCCCTGGATAAATTAGGAAGACTTTCATTTCTGACTGAAAGCTGACGTGGATCTTAAATACATCAACATGGAAATTAACTATGAATCTAGGTAGAAGGGCATTGTGTCAAAGAAAAGATTTCTTTGAAATGAAAAAAAAAAATATTTATTTCAGCTTTCTCAAAAGTCCAAGGTTATAAAATTTCAAGACAGACTTAAAACTTCTGCAACAATTCAGGCATGTGCTGTCCTCTAGTGGCAATATTTGATAAAGCAAGATACTATTGCTGTGGTGAATAGAGAGGCTACTGTCTATTCTGGCTACCATGGCAAAATGCTTTAGTAGGATACTTTGTAAGCAACAGAAATTGCTTACTGTTTTTAGATTGGGATTTCCAAAATTAGTGCCAGCAGTTCTCTCTGCCTTGAAGCCAGCACCTTCTTGCCTTAGTGGAGAGGGTGAAAGGGCCTTCTAAGAGCATCCCCCTTCCCTTAAGGGTTCGTCTCACTCATGAGAGTAGAGCCTTCCTAAATATCCTGACATCTTACTATTCTAACCTTGGCAATTTAGTTTTATTTGGGCAGTGCAAAACAGTTGTACCATATTGTCCTTTCTATATAGTAACAACTGTGCTTCAGCACAAAACTGCATGTTGGAGCACAGGTTCAGTATATTGTTCTGGCTCTCCGTGTTATAGTAGGACATGTGCTTCTGGATCTATTTGTGAATTATCATACATGGTTGTTAACTCACCTGCTTTTACTTGCTGTTCTACTGCATTTTGATGTCCTAATTGTGTGACTGCAGTAAGGCTTGGGCTACAGAGAAGAATGATGCTAAAGTTCTACAAAGATACTAGAGATCCTGAGACCTTCGTTTTTCAGTCATCTTGAAACCATGTCTCTGAACCTTCTAGAGGGGCGATGATCACAAATAGCAGGTGCACTTGAACACTTAAAAATTATCTTATTTTTATTTACTCCCCCCCGTGTGTGTGTGTTTGTGTGTGTGTGTGTGTGTGTGTGTGTGTGTGTGTGTGTACACATGACACATGTGTGCAGACACTGTGGGAGGCCAGAAGAAGGTATGGGAAACTTCTGGAGGTGCACTTAGCAGGCAATTGTGAGGTGCCTGATGTGGATATGAGGAACTGAACTCTGTTCTTCTAGAAGAGTAGCATTCCTTCTTAATTGCTGAGTTATCTTCTCAGTCTTCCCTGCACATTGAGAATCACATTGAACCAAAAATCCTGCACCCAATTGACATGTAAAATTAACCCTCACAGTGTGTTGCTTTTTGCCTTTGAATTATTTCACAGTGTTTAAATTCTGGACACTTAGATTAACCCCAAATCATTGTGGTTTATAGATGCTTCGTCCCCAGCTTGGGTCACTATTGGGTGATGATGGAAACTTGAAGTGGTGACATGAGTGGGACAAAGATTACTAGGGGGCATGATCTTAAAGGGGATAATGAAACCTCAGCTTCTTTCTGTTTTTCTTTGTTTCCTGGCCACCATCTTGCTCCAGCACATTCTTCCTCCTCCGTGTACTGTCTCACCACAGGCATAAAGGCAATGGGGACAACTGACCATGGACTGAAATCTCAGAAAGCCTGGGATAAATAATTCATCTAAGTTGACTATGTCAAAAATTTTATCATAGCAACAGACCAGTGACTAACAATTTATATGCAAAAGTCAACAATTTTATCATAGCAACCGACTAATGACTAACAATTTATATGCAAAAGTTTCAGAAATTGCCTGCTGTGGTAGTTAATTTTCCGTATGCATACAAATTCAGTTGCTGAGGTTGGAGAGATGGCTCAGCAGTTAAGAGCTTTTCCCGAGGACTGGGTTCAATTCCCAGCACTCCTATGACAGTTCACAAACATTCATAATTTCAGGGGATCTGTAGTCCTCTTCCAGTTTCTATCTGTACTACATGCATATGTTGCACTAACATTCACACAGTTTGTAAAAAACCCATACATACAAAAGAGATAAGTCTCAAAAACTTAATTTGAAGCCGGAAGGGGATGACAAAGGCCTTTAATGCCAGCACCCAGGAGGCAGAGACAGGCAGATCTCTGTGAGTTTGAGGCTATCCTGGTCTACAGAGTGACCAGGACAACCAGGTTTTCTGTTACACAGAAAAACCCTGTCTTGAAAAATGAAAATAGAAAAAAAATGGTGATAGTTCAATTGCCTTATCCTGTGATGAAAACCACTTACATATTCCTTCAATGCTCTAGACCTCCAGGAGTGTCTTGATTCTTCTTTGAAATAGTTGGCCTGTGTTAAACAATCCTCTCTGCTTTAACAAGTAAACAAGGGGACCAGTCAAGTCTAATAATTAATCTTTTTATCTTTATATGGGAGTTATAATTTAAACAGTCCTTTATGCTCACACCGTTTTGGGGGTTGGGGAGTTCAAGAGAGCATTTCTTTATGTAACAGCACTGGCTGTCCTAGAACTCACTCTGTAGTTCAGGATGGCCTCTCTCTTAGAGATCCTCCTACCTCTGGCTCCAGAATGCTGGGATCAAAGGTGTGTGTCACCACTGCCCGGCTTTTAAACATTTTTCTATTAAATACACTTTTGTATCCTTCAGAACTGAATGAAGAATAGGAATTTTCTGAGAAAAACACAGGGGAAAAGAACCCTAGAATAAAAATTTAATGTTGTAGATGACAGAGCTGGTTGCTTTGTCCTCAGCCTTTGTTTTCTTCTAGAATAGCTTGTACCTTTGCCCAGATATTTGCTGGTACTCTCAGGTTTAATAATTTTGCCCACATTTCTTTGCACTCTCGTTTCAGTTCTAGGAAGAAACATCACAAATTCTAAATGTGAAAATTACTTCTCCGGAAAAAAAAAAAAAAAGAAAAAAAGAAAATTACTTCTCCGCCACGTTCAACAGTACTCCAAATTTACATACAATTTTACCAAAGGAGACTTGTGTTTCTCAGTGATGTATAGTTAATTTGCATATCAAATGGAAATGAACTTGAGATAACTTCACTAATATATGATTATATATTTAATTACAATGTTGGGGTGCTACAGACCAAAGAATGGCAATGAGCTACACATCCAACCCTGTACGTTGTAAAATCAATAATTTGGATTTAAGGTCTTAATTAAAGTAAATAGTATCATTGCTATATAGTTAATAGGTAAATGAAAAAAGGATTCTTGGTCTGATTTTTATTTCTGGGTTAGAAGTCAACCCTAGATAAATGATAGAGATATTTAATGCACATGTGCAGCAATTAATATATGTGCATCATTAATATATTCCTATCAAATGTAAAACAAGAAACTTTGCTACAATTCAAATATTTTATTTCCTGTTTTATAAACTTTTGTTTACCCTAAGGGAGTGAGGCTAGACTCCAAGATAATTTTAAAGTTATGTGTTCAGTCTGTTATGTTTTAATTATTTTTCTGAGTTTATTGAGTATAATAATAACTAAATTGACATATATTTCAAGAATGCAATGTGATTACTTGATATACATACATGGAAACTGACACAATCAAATTAGTGGGCATATCCATCACTTTTGGGGGAGCATTGAGACAGGGTCTCTGTAGTTCTAGCTGTCCTGGAGCTCACTGTGTAGATCAGGCTGGCCTCAGACTCGCAGAGATCCACTGCCTCTGTCTGCAGAGTGCTAGGATTAAAGGTGTGTACCACCATATCTGGATTTTTGTCATCTTTATGACTACATGTGTGCTGAAAATATTTTAAATCTCCTCACAAGATTTTAAGTACATAATATTATCATCATCATCATTGTTCAGTTTTTCAAGACAAGAGTTTCTCTGTGTAGTCCTGGCTGTCCTGGAACTTGCTCTATAGACCAAACTGACCTCAGACTCATAGAGATTCACCTGTCTCTGCCTCCTGAGTGCTGGGATTAAAGGCATGTGCCACCACTACACTGCTTGCCAAGTATATGGCATATTAGCTTGAGTCCTCATGCTGGGCATCAGATTCCAGAACTCATTTCATAACTTAAAACTACCATCTAACAAAATTTGTCTTACTTTTCCTCCACCCATTCCCCTGGCAATCACAGTTCTACCCAGTTTCTATGGTATGTGATTTGCCTTATATATCTTTGATGATCATTACTAAGACATTTATTTTTACTTTATGTGTATGAGTGTCTTGCCTGCATGTATGTATGTACACCATATGCCTGCCTCTGAGGAGGCCAGAAGAGGGTGTCTGATCCCTTGGAACAGGAGTACAGACAGTTGTGAGTTGTCATGTCAGGGCTGGAAATTGAACCCATGTCCTAAGCAAGAGCAGAAAGCACTCTTAACCAAGGAGCCATCTCTCCAATCTTTGTGGGATTTATTGCTCTATTGGATAGTCTATTCTTCATGACTGTGTGATGGTAGGCCTCCTATTTCTATAATGTTACTAATTTCTTTTATGTTATTAAATTTTTTGATATAAAATTGGCCATAGTCTTTTCTCATACTTTGTATTTGTGTGCTATCAACTGTATTCTCCCTTTTATTTATAATTTTATTATGAGTATTTGAGTGCTAAAAAAATAGACTAAATGAATGGGTGAAAAATTTGCAAGATCCATGTCAATTGAAAGCTATATATAAAAATTCACTTAATGGGCTGGAGAGATGGCTTAGCAGTTAAGAGCACTGACTCTTCTTCCAGAGGACCCAGGTTCAGTTCCCAGCACCCACATGGCAGCTCACATCTGTCTATAACTCAAGTTCAAGGAAATCTGACACCCTCACACAGACATGCATGCCGGCAAAGCACCAATGTACATAAAATACAAATAAATAAGTTATTAAAAAAAAAACGAATTAACTATGCTGGGCATGAGGTTACACATTGTAATCCCAGCACCCAGGAAGTAGAGCAGGTAGAGAAAATATCATTAAAAGTTGGTTTTACAAATAGCTAAATTAAGCAGAGCAGTGGTAGCACATACCTTTAACCCCAGCATTTGTGAGGCAGAGGCAGGCAGATCTCTTTGAGTTCTGGGCCAGTCTGTTCTACGGAGTGAGTTTCAGGAGAGCCAGGGTTGTTACACAGAGAAACCCTGTCTCAAAAAACCAAAACCAAACCAAACCAAGAAACCCAACCAACCAAACAAAGAAGTTAAATCATGGGGGATGGTTGTGGGAGAGGAGAATAAATAAGAACAAATTATGACATGCCTGTATATAGAATGTGATAACGATGAAGCCAATTACTTTGCAAGCTAAGCTAAAATTCAAATATATGTAAATTAACTTAGCTAAAGTAACATAAGAAAAAGACAATACTCATTTAGATAAATGAATAAGAATAATGGGGCCATGAAATGACTCAGCAGGCAGAGAGATTGCCTCATGACCCTGGTGATGAATTCAATTTCTGGAGCCCATGTAAAAGTGGAAGAAGACAACTCATGCCCCAAAGACAACTCATTCTGTGACATTCAAATGTGACTCACATATACACCTTCCTACATCAGCACACACACACACACACACACACACACACACACACACACACACACACAGAGAGAGAGAGAGAGAGAGAGAGAGTAAAGATGAAAAAGTAGAAATATAGTATATGTGTCAGTAATAAAAAGGGAACATAAAGGCTTATTACTAAGACATCAGAGAAGTGAAAAGAAACCAATAAATCCTAGAAACATACAACTTACTGAGCCCAAACAGACCAGTGACTCAATTCTATTCATGCATTCTAGTGTATGTTCAAATGGTAATTAAGGGCTGAGGGAGATGGCTCAGTGAGTAAGTGCGCTGGTTGCTCAAAGGCCAGTTTAGATTGGAGAAACCTGAAGAGCCCCGTAGTGGGATATTCACTTTGTCTCCTTCTGTAGCACTGTCCACCCCCATTAGGGGTGGGGCCACGGGCGGAAGTGACCTGTGGAATTAGGTTTGAGGAGGAGCCGGGGAATGCTCTCTTGCTGGCTTGCTGGCAGGATGCTGAGAGGAGAGCATCCAGTGGAACATGCTGGTGTTTATCTGTCTAGGTTGTAAGTTATTTCTCCCTGAATAAACATCTATTCGGCCTATTTGTTTATCCTGATCCTTATTAAACTACAATAGAGCCCAATGTGGCTGCAACCATCCCAGTGCTGTATGGGTAGAGATGGGAGGACCATTGTGGTTTTCTAGCCATAAACCCAAGCTCCAAGTTCAGTGAGAGACCTTGTCTAAATGGGATAAAGTAGAGGAATGAAGAGATAGGGACACCAGACATCCTCCTCTGGCCTTCAGGAGTATAAGCACATGTAGATGTACCAAGCATACATGCACCACACATACAAATGCACAAGCACACATGCACCAACACATACACATAAAAAATTAGAATCAGTACCAGTTCTTCATTTTGTCAGGAAATGATCTTAGAGGGAATACACGTAAACTCATTTTATGATGTTGGCATATGGCTGCTACCAAAGAAAATACTCTGATTAGTTTGACACATACCATAAAAAAGCCTAGAGCTGGTGGTGACATGGCTCACCAGGTAGAAAAGCCTGCCAAACCCAGTGGCCTTACTTAGATCCCCTGGAATATACACGGTAGAAAATAAGCAACTCCTGTAGCTGCCCTTTGACTGTCGTGTGTGTGTGTGTGTGTGTGTGTGTGTGTGTGTGTGTGTGTATCCCTCCACCACAAAATAATTAACTAAATGAAAAAGACTTCAAAAGAAAACTAGAGTCTAATACTGCTAACGACTGTATGTAAGAGTAGTGTTTTTCCTCCTGCCACCTGTCTTGTCCCGCCGCCACACAAGCCCCAATTAACCCACCGAGACTCTGTATTTGATATAATGCTGTTGGCCAGGTACTGGTTTCTTATTGGCTAGCTCTGTCTTAAGTATTAACCCATTTCTATGTATTTCCAGGTGGTCTTACCAGCGAGAGGCAGCTGGTGGTTCTATTCTCTCCAGACTCTCCATCTTGACTCCTCCTCACTATTTCCTCTTTCCTCCTTGTCTCCTAGTTCCTCCTATCTTCCTTTCCTATTGGCCAAGAGTGCTTTATTCATTAACCAGTATGAGAATCATATTTACAGAATGACATCTCCCATCATCTCCTCTTTTCTGTCTAAAATAAAAAGAAGGATTTTAACCTTAACATAGCAAAATATATCACATAACAGTTATCAAATAAGATAACACAGTTAACACTATTTAGTCCATTAACATTTAGCAAGATTTGAGAAACTATTCTATCATCTATCCTATATTTGTGAGTCTAAAGTCCTATATGTAACTTATCTTTAAGCCTAACTAAGGAAACTATAACCATAACTATTTGTCTTCAACTCCCTCAAAGACCACAGAAGGATAGTATATAAACTCTAGAAATGACAGAGACATCTTGCCTTGTCAGTCACCTGAAGTTCTTCTGTAATCTTCCATCTTTAGCCCATAGGCCATAGTGTGTCTAGCAGACTCTTCAGTAAAGTAGGAAACTTTAAATTGTCTTCTTGTATTGGCAGTTTGTCAGTCATTTTTCTCTGTGTCCTGCAGACTGTCTGGCATACTCTTCCATGAAGCAGGAACTCTGTAGCAATGTCCATCTTGAATCAGTAGTCACTTTTATGTGGGCCCTGCATGTCTAGTTTATACAGCATAAAGTTAACAGTCCAGACAAGAGTAGTATCTTGTCCAAATGGCTAGTCTTGCCATACTGGAAGTAAACTTCATAACGCCTTTCTTCAATGTCCATCTTCCTTTTTGACGCAGTGGTGTTGCCAGGAGCAGTTATGTCTCACTGTCAAGAAAAACCCTAAATCATTTTAAATGCCATATTCTGTAGATCTTTGAAACATTTGAAGAATGCCTATTCATCTCAAATGCATCTCTGTATATCTAGAAAACATGACTCACCTAGCTATAAGTTTTGACTATTATAGGTAACTATGTAAAATCTGTACTAAATTATGTTACATTTTTAAATGAGCTATATAAACACAATACCTAAACAAAAGGAGAATATACACATCATAAAATTGACCTTAAATTATATCAATAAATGAAAATCCATTCCAAAACAAAGTATTCATATCTATACCATAATCCCATTTTTTTAAATTTATGATAAAGTTAAATTTTTTTTCTTTTTTTTCTCCTTTTTATTTAACTTTATATAACAAAGTCCAATTAAATGAAAACAAATATTTATACACAATATTTGGGAATTTGGGCATCGTTCTTTCCAAACTACTTCCTGCTGGTAAGGTGCGCTGTCATGGGGGATACGAAGAAGATTCAGATATCCTGGCTGTAGTCTGTAGGGCTGTTTTGTCCAGCTGTTTTGAATGTAGGATCACCTTGTACTCTGTTTCTGGCGGTCTGGCGTGATCAAACCACATTAGTCTGGAAGGAATCCACATCTTTTCATTTTCTGTGGAACCTAAAATAGAAATCCTTTTCCCCAGTAACTTGTCCTTCAACTTAAATTTTGGAATCAAAGCATTTTTTTTAATTTGATTTATTATTTTACATGTTGATCCCAGTTCCCTCTTCCTCTCTCCCTTCCTCCCTCCCTCCCTTCCTCCCTCCCCCATCCCTCCCTCCCTCCTTCCCTCCCTTTTACCCTCTCTGCCCTCTCACATGCACTCTAAACACCCTCCCCTCCCATCCCCCCACCCCAATTCCATGTGTAGGGGAATGCCATCCAGTTGGGGTCATGTAGATCTGACAGGTCCTGTGAAGTAGGGACTAAGGCTTCTCTCCTGTCTCTAGATTAAGGCAGTTATCCCTCCATGGGGGATATGTTTGCAAAGTCCTTTTGTGCACCAGGGATACATCCTGGCTCAACTGTCTGAGGTCTCTTAGACTGCTCAGTCCTTCTGGCTGAGACCCATATTCAGGGGGGCCTGAGTCAGTCCCATGCTGGCTTCCCAGCTATCAGTCTAGTGGCCATTAGCTCCTCCTTGTTCAGGTAAGCTGTCTCTATGTGTTTCTGCCACATGGCCCTGTCCTCTCCATCTGCATCTGTGTTCCAGTTCGACTCAGTGTTCATGTATGGGTGTTTGATCCCGTTCTCAACAGGCATTAGTTGAGGGCTCCATGGAGAAGTTAGTTGTTGATCTCACTCTCCAGGAAGGGCATTTATGATAGCCTTTCCATGGAAGCTGAGATTGTTAGTTGGGAGCAGTCTTGTAGTTCTCTGGACCTTTCTTTGTGTTCAATTTTATCTTCAAACCAATATTGGCATCCTCTTTTATGTTCTCTCTCTCGGTCTCTCTCTTTCCTATCTTCTATTCCTAACCAGGCTCAATCTTCCTGGTCGCACATGTTTTCCTTTCCTCCCCCTCATTTTCTCCTACTTCTCTCTCCATTTGCTGCCCCCCCCCACTTCCCCTGAGCTCTGGGGGACTTGTCCCTTCCCAGTTCTGTGAGGGACTTTATATGAATCTCTTAGTATACATCTTTTATCCTAGTTCCTCTGGTGATGTGAATTATAGGCTGGTGATCCTTTGATCTAGGTCTAAAATCCATATATGAGTGAGTACATACTCTGTTCCTCTTTTTGTGACTGGGTTACCTCATTCAGGATGGTTTCTTCAAGTGCCATCCACTTGCCTGCGAATTTCAAGATACCATTATTTTTTTTTCTGCAGAGTAGTATTCCATTGTGTAGATGTGCCACATCTTCATTAACCATTCTTCAATTGAGGGGCATCTAGGTTGCTTCCAGGTTCTTGCTATTACAAATAGTGCTGCTATGAACATAGTTGAACAGATGTCTTTGTTGCATGGATGTGAATCCTTTGGGTATATGCCTAAGAGGGGGATTGCCGGGTCCTGTGGTAAACTAATTCCCATTTTCCTGAGGAACCGCCATACTGATCTCCAAAATGGCTGTATGAGTTTGCACTCCCCCCCAGCAGTGGAGGAGTGTTCCACTTTCTCCACATCCTCTCCAACATAAGTCATCACTGGTGTTTCTAATTTTAGCCATTCTGGCAGGGGTAAGATGGTATCTCAAAGTTGTTTTGATTTGCATTTCCCTGATAGCTAAGGATGTGGAACATTTTCTTAAGTGTCTTTCAGCCTTTTTGATTTCCTCCATTGAGAATTCTTTCTTCAGTTCTGTACCCCATTTTTAAATAGGGTTATTTGGTGTTTTGTTGACTAGTTTCTTGAGTTCTTTGTATATTTTGGAGATCAGCCCTTTGTTGGATATAGGATTGGTGAAAATCTTTTCCCAGTCTGTGGGCTGCCGATTGGTCTTGTCACCTGCGTCCTTTGCCTTACAGAAGCTTCTAAGTTTGAAGAGGTCCCATTTATTAATTGTTTCTTTTAGTGTCTGTGCCCCTGGAGTTATGTTCAAGAAGTGGTCTCCTATACCAATTTGTTCAAGGGTACCTCCTACTTTCTCTTCTAAGAGGTTCAATGTGGCTGGATTGATGTTGAGGTCTTTGATCTATTTGGACTTGAGTTTTGTGCATGGCGACAGACATGGGTCTATCTGCAGCCTTCTACACACCTTCATCCAATTGTGCCAGCACCATTTGTTGAAGATGCTGTCCTTGCCCCATTGTATAATTTTAGCTGTTTTGTCAAAAATCAGGTGTTCATAGGTGCGTGGATTAATATCAGGATTTTCAATTCGATTCCATTCGTCTACCTGTCTATTTTTATGCCAATACCAGGCTGTTTTCAGAACTATAGCTCTGTAGTAGAGCTTAAAGTCAGGAATGGTGATGCCTCCTGAAGTTCTTTTATTGTATAGGGTTGTTTTGGCTATCCTGGGTCTTTTGTTTTTCCATATAAATTTGATTATTATCCTTTCAAGGTCGGTGAAGAATTGTGGTGGGATTTTAATGGGGATTGCATTGAATCTGTAGATTGCTTTTGGTAAGATTGCCATTTTTACTATGTTAATCCTACCTAACCAAGAGCATGGGAGATCGTTCCATTTTCTGGTATCTTCTTTAATTTCTTTCTTTAGAATCACAAAGTTCTTATTATATAAGTCTTTTACTTGTTTGGTAAGCGTTACACCAAGATACTTTATGTTGCTTGTGGCTATTGTAAAGGGTGATGTTTCTCTGATTTCTTTCTCTGTCTCTTTGTCGTCTGAAAAAAGTAGGGCTACTGATTTTTTTGAGTTTATCTTGTATCCTGCTAGTTTGCTGAAGGTGTTTATCAGCTGTAGGAGTTCCCTGGTAGAGTTTATTGGGTCGCTTATGTAAACTATCATATCTTCTGCAAATAGAGACAGTTTGACTTCTTCTTTTCCAATTTGGATCCCCTTGATCTCCCATAATCCCATTTTTAATCTTTAAAAAGAATTGGCTGTGATCATTAACCATTTGTTATCAACCCCATTTAAATGAAAACAAATATTTATAAACAATATTTGGGAATTTGGGCGTCGTTCTTTCTAAACTACTTCCTGCTGATAGGGGGCGCTGTCATGAGGATCCTAAGAAGATGCAATCCTGGCTGTAGTCTGCAAGGCTGCTTTGCTCAGCTGTTTTGAATGTAGGATCACCAGAAACGATGTTTCAGGGGGTCTGGCTTGCTCAAACCACATTAGTCTGGAAGTAATTCACAGCTTTTTATTTTCCCTGGAAACAAAAATAGAAATCCTTTTCCCCAGTAACTTGTCCTTAGACCTAAATGTTGGAGTCAAAGCATTTTTAAAATATATAAATTGAATTAATCCAGCAGTATTTCCTTTAACAGTTGTTTCCTCAGCAGTCAAATGATATAAAGACAATATAATGCCATACAGTATCAGTATCCAGATTCTCTCTGAGCTTTTCATTTTTATGTGGCTTTATTATTACTCTCTTTTTCTATTTTTTAATTTTTTGAGACAGGGTTTCACTGTGTAACTTTTATCTGCCCTGGAATTCACTTTGCATACCAGGTTTACTTTGCAAACCACAGAGATCTGCTTGCCTCTGTCTCTGGAGTGCTGGGATTAAAGGTGTGTGCCACCACACCCAGTTCCTCTCTGTCTTTTTAAAACCATTTTATTCTTTTTTTTCTTCCATGTCTATGTATATTTTAAAACACACTGTAAACCTTTAGAGGTTTTTCTTAATATGAATCTGTCTTTACTGTAAATCTTTATTTTTTTTTGTAGCCATGAGTCTTTTATCAGGTAAACAACAACATTGCTAAAATGAAAATCATAGCTGTGTCAGCCACGGTTTGTCAAAGATGGCAGCAGGGACTTTTACTGCCAGCAATGAAAGCTGTGATCACTGCCTTGGTCTGCATTGCCATGTATGAAATTGTCAATAATGAAGAAAAATTTTAATTTTTGAATTAGAGACTCAAGAGATGACTCAATGGTTAAGAGTCCTTTCTGCTCTTTCAGTGGCCACAGGTTCAATTCTCAGAACTCACATAATGGCCTACAGACATTCACAACTCCAGTTCCTGGTGATCTGATGCTCTTTTCTGACCTATATGGGCACTAGGCAAGCGCATGGTGCACATATATACAGATAGGCATAACACTCATAGATATAAAATTAAAAAAACCTAAGTATTTGTATTTATTTATTTTGGTTTTTCAAGACAGTGTCTCTCTGTATTGCTTTGTAAGCTGCCCTGGAACTCGCTTTGTAGACCAGGCTGGTCTCAAACTCACAGAGACCTGCCTGCCTGTCTCCCCAGTGCTGGGGTCAAAGGCGTGCACCACCACTGCTTGACTTATACAGTATTAGGCTTCATTATGGCGTTTTAAAGAAAAATACACTTATGCCTCTTGCTCTGTGCCCCCTCCTACCCATCTAGCCACTCACAGCCTCCTTTCTATGGATTATTACCCTCCCTCCCTTTCCTTGACATCGCTTTTCCCTCCTCATAGTCTCCTTTCTAGTTTCATAGCCTATATACACTTACCTCATTCATGCACACTTCTAGTGAGAGGTCCACCCAGTCGCACACCTGCAGTGCTGATCACAGTGTAGGAGCCTGTGGTATTTGGTCTGGGGTCTGGGACAGGCTTGCTCTCTCTTGCTCCGGATCTGGTCACAGAGGGCAGCCTGTGTGGATCCTCAGAGCAGGGACTTGTGGCAGTCATCTGCATCACATGTGTTTTTTTTTCCCAGAATAAAGTGATATTAATCTATATTTGAGCCAGTCCCGTGAATCTTGTGCCGTACACCAGTTATCTACTTCATATACTTATAAACATGTTAAGTTAGAATCCAAATAGAAGAGAGAACATGTGGTTTTTTTCTTTCTGAGTCTGATCTATATTATCTATCTAGAGACCTTTATTCAACTCAGTTCTGAAAATGCCAGCACAAACAATCAAACAATAGAAATAAACAAAATACATTTATTTTGGAAAGAAGCAGATGAACTGTCGATACTGTCAGATACTATATTCTGATATTGTAGTGCCCGCGCTAAAATCTGTTCCACGAATCAGGCGAAGGCCTAGAGACTGAAATAAAGACAAGACAGCGGGTCATTCGTTCAATGGCAAAGTCGGAATGCCAAATGCCGAATGCCGTTTATTGAAAGGGAAGAACGGGCTTAAATACCGACTTATAGCACAGTGGAAAATTACAGGAATTTTTTGGCTTAGCTCCTCCTTGTGTTGTCATGAGGTGTGTGTCACAAGATGTGTTGTCACGGGAAGAGTACCAACAAAAGCCTTGGGGCAAGGAGTTCCTGCCAACAGCTTCAGGCTAGCTCAAGGTGCCTTGGGGGTCCATGCAGGGCCCTACATGATATGTAGCAAATATGGAAAGACTCCGTTAGAAAACTTATAATGAAAAAAATAAATCTTGTAGCATTGTAACAGAGTATCCGGTTGCATTTCCCTTTCTTTTATCTTGAGCCACCATCCACAGCGCTGAGAATCAGACCCAAGGCTTCTAGGCAAGCATGGGACTGATGAAAATGTCAAAATTTGGTCTTCTCGAACTATAAAATGTATAGAATTTTCTTGTCACTCCTAATCGCCCACTGTATACTGTGACCTCTTGCTCCTATAATAAAACATGAAGATACTAACCACTGGATAAGTAAACATTTTAACATTCATTCAAAAGTACAAATGCAAAAGTACAAGTAAAACGTATAATTTTAGGACCATTTTCACTTTGAGTTGTTTAAACTCAAAATTAAAGCATGAATGTCACCTGTATATTTTTCATTGTTTTAGAGATTCATTATTTTCATGTGTTTGGGTGTTTTGTTTGCATGTATGTTCGCGTGTATGTCTGCATGTCTGCACATAGTACCTTCAGAAGCCAGAAGATGATTGGATCTCTGGGAAATGAAGTTATGGATTGTTGCGAGTCATCATTCTGGGAATCACACTTGGGACCACTGGAACAGTAACCAATGCTCTTAACTCCTGAATCATCTCTCCAAATCCTCTTTATCATTTTTTATTAGCTGATATTGATATTGTTCAAAATTAATTCATTATAACATTTCCATACATTCCCCTTCCTTCCGTGATCCCCCTTTTAATTTCATATTTTTGTAGACTTCTTACATTCCAAATAAGACAGAAAACACACTGCTTCTTTTTATGGGAATACCTCATTTTACTTAGCGTCTATTTTCCTAGAATGATATAGTTTCATTCTTTATGGCCCAGACTAATTGAATACATTTGTTCTTGTTAATTACCAGGCCTTAAACAGGGGAATGCAGGGGGATGCTGACTCCCTGCTAACCCACAGGGAGTCTAACTCCTAGGGACGCTAAACCCTAGGCAACAACTGCAAGGGAAGCAGGTGGGGCTGACTGCAGATCTTCACCTCTCCCTCTGTTCTTCCAGACGTAGTCGCAATCCTAGCTCTGCTCCAGAACAGCAGTGGGAGCTTTCCCTGTCCGCAACTCCAGCAGGCTCGCCCCACTAACCCAGGGGCCACACCTCCAAATCTGTTGTCACACCAGCTCTGTAGAGCACCTGCTGTGGTCTCCTCCCCCCCCCCCACTCCATCCCAAATGGATCACAAAGACCCTTTCCTTCCACCTTCCTTCCCCCAGCTCATCTCATTATCCCAGCCTCCAACACCAGCTGTCATTCCTTTTGAACAAACGAGCTGAGCAGGCCGGGAAACAGGTAAGCTGACTGTAGATCTTTACCTCTCCATTTTTCCCTCCAGATCCAAGCCCCAAGTCTCATTCCCAGCACTGCAGCAGAACACATGTGGTAACCCTCCCCAACCCCATCTCTAATGAATCCTACAGACCTTCCCCTCCTAACCTAACCTCCCTCAACTCGTTGCTTTATCCCAGCCCCCAACTCCAGCAGGCACCCCCTGCTAACCCACAGGCCACTTCTGCCAGGAAGCAGGTGGGCTGACCACAGGATTTCACCCTTTCTTCCATTTGTCCAGGTCCAATCCTCTAGTCTCAGCCTTGGCACTATAGGAGACCTAACATGACCTCTCTTTACTCTCTGCTCAATTCCAAGGAGACTAAATAAACAGATCCTGTTGGGATACTCTGGTTTCCTCCCACCTGTGAATTCCCCCTAAACACCTAGCCTATCACCATTCCTAAACGCCAATTTCAAATACCTAGAGATATATTGCACTTGGAAGCCCCAGAGGCTATATATTTTAGGTTCACAAAAAATTTCTCACCAACTAACACACAGCTACCACACTCTAAAAAGAAGAGAGGAAACAGAAATTGAGGAGGAAAATCACCTACCCAAGCAAAACAACTAGATATTACCAGCAACTACCACTATAATCTTCCAGACCCCAGATGTCTAGATGCCAGTGTAAAAACACAATAATTTCCAGGAAAATATGTATCCACTGTAGCCTAGCAACCTTACCATAGCAGGCCCTGAAAATTCCAGCATAGGTGAAGCACAAGAAAAAGAGGTAAGAACTAGTGGCCAGCTGCTTTGCTTTTCTGTTCTTTAGCTTGAAGCTTGAATCCCAATATTAGTCTCTGGCCTTATATTTATTATGCTACAAATATAGGTATGCAACTATATTTGTATATCCTGATTTGATCCATTCAGATATACACCCAGGAGTAGAATAGATAGATATAGGAAAGAATGACCGTTACTTCATAATATGCACGTTGTGAAATCCACAAAGCATCAATAAAAAACAAAAAACAAAAAAAAAAAAAAAAAAAAAAAGAATACTGGAAGCTTGAGAGTATTGAAAGCAAAGCCCACCATTTTTTCTCTCTTTAAACTTTTTTTAAAAAATTTATTTTTCTTATTTACATATTGATCCCAGTTCCCTCTCTGTCCCTCCCTCCCTCTCTTCCACCTTCCCATGCCTCCCCACCCTCCCATCCCATCCCCCCCAAGTCCATTTGTAGGGTGATACCTTCCAGGAGGGATCATCTAAATCTGTCAAGTCATTTGGAGTAGGGACTAGGCCCTCCCTCCTGTCTCTAGGATAAGGGAGTATCCCTCCATAGGGAATGTGCTCTCAAAGTCCTTTTGAAGCACGCCATTTTTTTGACATTGCAAAGTCAGACATCAGCCAAAAGAAGAGGAAAGAATGGCTGGCACACCCATTTGGTACAAAATAGTGCTTTTCGTAGTCCCCGATCACAAGAAAATTCCTTCCATCTTTCTCCCATAGTTACAGTCTTTTACAGTGACCTACCACAGTTCCCACAACAAATTCCCCATCCTTCTAGACTTTTATGATACATGGACTCAGTAATGTAGCACACTGTAACTTTTCAACAATGAGACAAACTAAAAGTACCCAAAGTGACACTTGCTAGCTAGGGAAGATAGGAGTCTAGCCTAGTGCCTTTGTCTCACCTGTTATTCATTGATGAGCTCTAAATGTACTCCAACTAAAAATGACCATAAAGATTTATTCTTATTCTGAATCATTATAGAAACTCTGCTTTTAAGTTTTTGAGGAACCTCCCTATAGAATTCGCTAGTGGTTGGACAAACTTACATTACCACTTGTGAAGAAGAGAAATGTATACCCTCTCTTCATAATAAGAACACTAGACTCTCAAGAGTAGTGAAAGTGAGGCAGTTTATGATTTTGTAAAAAAAGCCAGGCATCAGCTTAGAATGTACTGGTTGGATTCGGAGAATAGTTTTTATAACTAACACAAGCCCTTTCCTCCCTTTCTTCATTGGCTGAGTGATAAGGAGTTTGACCTTTCACATCATCCAGAGCTCATCTTTCCCCTCTATACACACCACACACACACACACACACACACACACACACACACACAGAGCTTTGAGACAGTTTTGTGTGTGTGTGTGTGTGTGTGTGTAACTGCCCTGGCTGTCCTGGAACTCACTCTGTAGACCAGGCTGGACTTGAACTCACAGAGATCCACCTGCCTCTTCCTCCCAAGTGCTAGGATTAAAGGCATGTGTCACCACTCCCTGGCTACAGCTGGATTTTATGGAGTTATTCTGTTACCTGAGTTTCCCTCCTTCAGAGTAAATCTAGTTCCTGTTAAATCCACATAAAACTAGCCAGAACGCCCAGTGGCTTTCATAATTCTACAAAACTAGACAAGGATGTTCACTTGCTGATTTTCTCTGGATAACCTTTTCAAACCTAGGGAGTTTGTTTCATCTTTCCCATTTCTCGATTTTCTTCTATTTATTACTTTTCTGTAATTCTTTTAAAAAGATTTATATATTTACTATATATAGTGATCTGACTGCATGAATGTCTGCACCAGATCTCATTACATCTCA